>NW_027041364.1:12500-126863 GCF_037179485.1 Ochlerotatus camptorhynchus
CCCCGAAGTAAAGGCGGCTATTCGACGGCGAAGAAAATGTTTACGATCCCTGCGACGTCTACAACTTTCCGACCCAGACCAACACGAAGCATTGGCTAGATTCCAGGAAGCCAGAGCAGCGGCACGACAGGCTATCAACCAGGCCAAAACGAATTCGTGGGAAAACTTCGTAGCGAAAATCTCACCAACTAGCTCGACCACCGATTTGTGGAGAACGGTCAACACTCTGCGAGGCAATCGACAACAACGCACCGTAGTACTCAAGCGAGCAGATGGATTCACGGACAAGCCCGAAGAAGTAGCGGAGGAATTAGCGAAATGCTATAGTGGAAGATCAGCAACCTCTAGCTACTCTCCATCTTTCCAGATGATTAAGACAGCAGCCGAACGAGAATCCTTGGATCTCTCATCAAACACCGATGAAGACTACAACGTCGATATCACCCTTAACGAGCTCCTGTGGGCCCTCGACAAAGGGCGAGGTGCATCGACTGGTCCTGACTTAATTGGGTATCCGTTACTCCAACGTCTTCCTTTGCCCGCGAAAATGACGCTTCTTGAGCTACTCAATAGAATCTGGAACGAGGGTGTGTTTCCCGTTAGCTGGCGGAATGCTGTCGTCGTACCCATTCCAAAACCGCACTGCAACGATTCCGGACCTGATGCCTTCCGTCCAATATCGCTCACCAGTTGCATGGCGAAGCTGTTCGAGCGAATTCTCAATCGTCGATTGACCACCGAACTAGAGTTGAGTGGACGTCTTGACAAACGTCAGCATGCCTTTCGTACAGGCCGCGGCACTGATACTTATTTTGCCGAGTTGGAAAGATCGCTGCCAACACACGACGAACACTGCCTGATAGCCTCCTTGGACCTGTCAAAGGCATACGATACTACCTGGCGACACGGAGTTCTGCGCACACTGAAATCATGGCGATTACGTGGTCGGATGATGAATATGCTACAAAGCTTTCTATCGGAAAGGACGTTCCAGGTGTCTGTAGGAGGGCATATGTCTCGCAAACACCAGTTGGAAAATGGAGTACCACAGGGTTCTGTCCTATCAGTGACTCTTTTTCTCGTTGCGATGCAGCCTATCTTTCGGGTGATACCGAGAGGAGTCGACACTCTTCTGTACGCGGACGACATTCTCCTCGTCGTACGAGGGGCAAAAAGTGAAGGACTACATCGCAAACTACAAGCCGCCGTCAAAGCTGTCGACAAGTGGACGAAAAGCGTTGGATTCAGAATATCAGCTTCAAAGTCGTACACCTTTTATTGCAGTCCGAATGCACGTCGAGAACCTGAACGTAACATCGTGATAGACCGAGTATCCATCCCGAAGACAAACCGTTTGAGAGTCCTGGGTGTAACCCTTGACCGAACTCTGAGCTTCAAACCTCATTGTCAAATGGTGAAGAAAGCGTGTGAACCTCGGTTACAAATCCTTCGGATGATCGGTGCCAAACTTCCACGTGGCGAACGAAAATCGCTACTGCAGGTGGGCTCGGCCCTAGTGACCGCGAAACTGATGTATGGAATTGGAGTAGTTAGCCGAGGAGGACCGGTAACCCTGCAAAACCTTGCCCCAGCATACAATAAAATGGTACGCTTTGCTTCCGGAGCCTTCGTCACTAGCCCGATACAATCGATCATGGCTGAAGCGGGCACCTTACCGTTCGAACTGCTAGCAGCACAATCCATCGCGCGAATTGCAATTCGGATACTAGCAAAGAATCAGAACAACAACAGCCTCCCTCTCATTCGACGAGCATCGGATCGCCTCAATGAACTGACAAACTCAGCGCTCCCCGCTGTCGGTCAACTTGCACGGCAGAACGACCGTCCGTGGCACACACGAAAACCTTCAATCCTGTGGGACGTTAAAAAATGTGTACGAGCCGGCGATCCGCCAGGGAAAGTCCGCCCGGTAGTGCAACAACTACTGTCGACCCGCTTCCACCGATCAACCGTCGTCTACACCGATGGATCCAAACACGAAAACACTGTAGGTGCCGCATTCCATAACAATGGTTTAACGGGAAAGTACAGCCTCCCAAAGGAATGTAGCGTTTTTTCTGCGGAGGCGTACGCCATTAAGATGGCTGTTTCCATTCCGAATATTTCGAACGAATTAGCCATTCTAACGGACTCTGCTAGTTGTCTCCAGGCCTTAGAAGCTGGAACATCTAAGCACCCGTGGATTCAGGAAGTGGAGCAAATATCACGAAACAAATCCGTCCGTTTCTGCTGGATACCTGGACACGCCGGCATCCACGGAAACAACGAAGCTGATCGATTGGCAAACATGGCGAGAACACAACCTCCCATTGATATACCAATCCCAGGCGATGATGCGCTGAGAATGGTGATGCAAAACATTCGCCAACGTTGGAACGACCAATGGTTCGCGACCAGAGACTCAAAACTAAGAGAAGTCAAAGACGACACGCACAAGTGGACGGAACGGGGAAGCACTTTCGACCAGCGTGTGCTAACACGACTAAGAATTGGTCACACGCGGCTAACCCATACATACTTATTGAAGAAGGAAGCCCCGCCCAGTTGTTGTGGAACGGTTTTAGACGTCCGACACGTGATTTTGCAGTGCAAAAACTATGAAAGGCAACGACAAGAGAACGACATTGACCTAACAAGCTTGCGAGATGCGTTAGGAAACTCTGAGGAGCAAACCACAAATATGCTGAATTTTCTACGGCAAACTGGACTGTACCGAAAAATTTGAAGTATACAGAGAAAAGAAGAAGGAACAGCCGAAACCCGGTGTAATGGCAATGAAGGTTAAGCAGATAACGGAGCAAGCAAGGAAGGAAAAGTGTGAAGAAGATGGAGCAGCCGAAGCCCAGTGTAGCGGCAAGAAGGTGAAGCAGTTAATGAAGCAAGGAAGGAAGGAAGAATGTGAAGAAGATGAAACAGCCGAAACCCGGTGTAGAGGCAAGAAGGTGAAACAGTTAACTGAGCAAGGAAGGAAGGAAGAATATGATGAAGGCAAACATGTAACTGGATGAAGATCAAGTAAAGAAAGTGAAGGTCATCAAGAATACAAAGCGGATATCGGATGGAAGAAGAAGATCAAAAGAAAAATTATGATGAAGTAAAGGCGGAACGCAAAATTAAGTGCAAAAAGACGAAGAAGATCAAGAAGATAAAGTGGAGAATAGCAAAATGAAGAAGACGACACCGATGGAAATCCGGAGAAATCGTGAAGACGTGGAAAAGGAAATCAAAGCAATGGAATTAAAGAAGGATGAAGAAAGAAGATGATGAAGCAGTAAAGAAAATTATTTGAAGTATGGTGAGATGAAAGAAGAAGATAGTGAATGAAGAAGAATACCATTAAGCAACAAATGATCAGAAGTGAAGAAAATATAAGAAGATGACGCAGCCAATTCAGCAAGATGAAGGAGACCCGTCAACAAAATATCAAGATGGCGGATAACAAGAAACGGACGAAGGCTACGAACAAAAACGAAGATGATGAAGAAAGAAGATGAAGAAAAGATAGAAGAAGTAAAAGTGAAATTCATTGAGAAGAAGAAGTAAAAGAGATGCAATGTTATGATCAACGATGAACCAGAAGGAGACGAAACAAAGCTAAGTGCAATCAACCATCAACACTAACACTCACACCCACACATCATTACACAAAATTGAACCAGACATGAATGCATCTATTGATGTAAAATGTCTTAAATAAATACAAAAAAAAAAAAAAAAAAAATTATTATTATTATTTTCATATTTGGCCTTTTTTTCGTAGGATTAGCCTCTGTCCGTTATTAGGACTTTTATTATTATTATTATTATTATTAGTATTTCTCCGTCCGATATTTGGACTGTTTTTCTTAGGATTAGCCTCTGTTCGTTATTAGGACCATTAATATTATCATTTGTACTATTTCTCCGTCCGATATTTGGACTGTTGTCTTGACACTCAATTTACAATGATCATATGTACCTCGTCCATTTTGCCTCTCATTCAGTTAGTTGAACTATTGTCCAAAGAATTAGCCAATGGGAATTTGTATCGCCTCGTGGTGAGTTATTTGGATTATAGTCAGACTCAGAAATAGTCTGAATTGATGTCTTAAAAATCAGACAATGTGTCCTAGCACATGTCACTTATTCATTATCGTCAAAATTGTTCATGACATAACGTAAATCCAGTACATCGATGTTTCTAGATTCAAGAAACTCGTATGATTGATCATTGACAGGAAGCAACACATTATAGTGAGCACAATCTGAACCTGCTCCTCGCAAGCGCAAAACTATTGATTTACCTGTCACTGTGAATGGTTTAATCAACAATATTGACGTGTCTTGCACAACGTAGATGTTACGTTGAAGTTTAATGCTTAGTGCAAAAAGTGTGTCTTGATTACCCCAACTGTTGCGTGTGCAGCAAATTTTTATCAATCCATTATATGACAGTGATTCTAATATTACATACATTCCTTTGAAGAAATCTTCATTCTCCAGTACACAGTGTAGTGCAATTGTCCTTAAATCTGTGGCAAAGCTTTCGCTTCTTGTCAATGCGTATGAAATTGCATTGAACTGACAATTACCGTCTCCAGTTATGGAAATTTCTCGAAAATATTCAATTGTTTGTTCACTGAAAATTGAATCTCGTGTAATGTCGAAAACACAGACGTCCATATTTTTTAAAAATCCACAAGTTTGTTCTATGCTTCGGCAGTATGGGGAAATTATTTCTATAACTTGCTCTTGTTCAAAATTATCTATTTTATCAAATATAGAGCTCAATTTTTGTTGTAAATTGTGGAACAAAGACACTCTTAATGAGTTATTTATGTTTGTATCTTGATCATCATCCACACCAACATTTTCATTCCAATCAAAAATGTGTTGATTATGGTTTGAACTTGAAATAAAAACATCGCTGTTACTACACTGTATTGATAGACTTCTGGCTTTATCACACATTTCATCAAAATCATCTGAGATTGAACTTAGTTCTATGCACTGTGAAAGTTCGTTAACTTGTTCGTCTATTGCTTGGGTTGTTTTATCAATGCAAATATCTTTTACTATTGCATATATTGGTTTATGATCAGTGAAATAAGATTCATAAACTCCAGTCTCAATGCATGTAATGTTTGTAAATATTACATCAAGTCTAGAACCTAAATCAGTAGTTGCTTCCGTAGCTGGTAAGCTGTCTTTCAAATTAATGAGATCCATTATTTTAATGAAGCCTTTAACATTATAGCTCGAATCATTCAAATTAAAATTGAAATCACCCATAACTATGACTGGATCATTGACATTAATATTGAGTTTTTTTAGTACATTCTCAAATTCTTCAATAGATGTAGCTGGCGATTTGTAACCACTAACAACTGAAACGTTGTTAGCAACAAAATGTATCATATCTACATGACTATGGTATTTGTATTGATGGTTAGCTTTAAACACCAGCTCTGATTTAACCATGTTAAAATCTATGTTTTGCTTTGTAAAACACATCACTCCTTTCGCGATATTCTTCTTTACATAATCAGGATGAAAAATTGAATCCGAGCGGTAAACTAAATTAAAGCTCGGTATTATAATGTTTTCACTAGGATAGGTACATGTCTCCGAAAATATTAAAATGTCACATTTCTTGTACCATTCGTCAGCAACTATATGGAAAAGGCTGGTACGGATAGAGCGAACGTTTAGATAAGCTATAATTAATCCGTTTACTTCACATAAGTTGTTATAGGAAAAGATTAACTGGCTTTCCCGTCTCAATCGCTGCATTTCATCTAAACTTGCATCAATCGTGTTATTACTTTTGATATTTCCCAGGAATTTACCTATAATGTATAGTCCTGATAGCTTGGACACACGACTCAACGAAACGTATACTAGTTGACGAGTTAAACCTTTAGATTTATTAAAATCCAAACAAACACTTTCGTAAGTCTGGCCTTGGCTCTTGTGAATAGTAAAAGCTTCGCATGGAACTATAGGGAATTGGTTTCGTAGAGCTTGATAATCCTTCTTGAATTGATTGGTCAAGTTATACGTCTTTCTAGGAATTGGTGTCCACATCGGATTAATTTGGTTTTTCTCCATGAAATTTTTATACTTCAATCTCATTTTTTTTTCCAACAAAGTTTGTTGAAAAATAAATAAATAAAAGTCTGGCTTTTTTATTTCCTGAGTCACAATAGACATATTCCAGTACTCCAGTGGCTCCATTTACCAATCCATCGGATACATCCAAATTTGCCGTTACCATATACTTGATACCTTTCTTCAAACGAAGCAAGTATGGATAGCCACCACAATCCTTAGTGGGTTTTTCTTTCCATATGTTCAACTTTTTTGTTTTTTGCTCCTCACTCATTGTTCTTGTTGAGCTTATTTGATCTTCTGCGATGCATCTTAATTCCAACTCCTTAGAATTATCTATTTTCAGATTGTTATATTGGTCGACATCCTTATTCATATAGTAAAGTCTTATTGCCTCATCGGGAACTGCTTTTTCCTTGCATTCTCTGGATTTTATCAAATAACAGTCTTCATTAGTCATTTTACCAACTGCAAAATTGTTTAACGCATTGGCAAATTTTAAATCATCCTTCTGACGCATAACTTCAGTAAGTTCATACAACTGAAAATAGTTCCAAAGCGGCGATAAATTCGATTTAATTAAACATTCCTTAGGGGGTTTAAAAACAAGCAAGTCCTTAACTGGTGAGAGTTGCATAAAATCTCCAACTGTAATAACTGATATTCCTCCGAATGGTTCATTGGCCCCAGTTATTTGCCTTAGTCGCGTGTCTATGCGACCAAACATGGACGTACCAACCATTGATATTTCATCAATTATAATCAACTTACAATACAGCAACTGCTGTCGAAGATTATTGCATACATCCATAGGTAAATCTGACATCGAACCCTCCGTCAGGGGAAGAGAAAATGCCGAATGTATAGTGTTTCCGGTGATCAAAAATGCAGCTTTTCCGGAAAAAGCACACAGTAGTACTTTAATTGAATCCAGTTCTTCTCCTCTGGAAACGCCTAACGTGTATTCTTTTTTTTTTTTTTTTATTAATTACTTTATTTGTACAGGCTCAATCGAATAAACTTTACAGAGCCGAATTATCATTTTCGTTATACATTATTGATGTCTTATATTATATATAAGTTAAATGAGCTGGACCGGATACTCGCGGTTGTCTCGAGGTTAGTGGCGATTTACAATTTTTTTGGATGGGAAAAGGGAGAGGGAGGTTTGAAATGTGGTTTTCGATACAAATATTTAATTAATCCTAAAACATGAACTAATTTCTATTCATCTTGAAAACAAACATTAAAAAAAAACTACACGCACAATACACAAACTAAACACAAGGTTAATAAAACTTACAATCTAAGGTTAGTATTCTTAAAGTAAACATATATGAGTTTCATAAACTCCAGATCACGTCTAGCCAAAATATCCCGAACTGGAACATTAGGTTGTCTACCTCGAGCCCGAAGGGAATCGCACAGCTCAGATCTGACTCCACGATGCTCAGCACAAGACCAAAGGATGTGATCGGCGTCTTGGTAACCTTGTCCACATTCACAGAGATTGCTGTCTCCCAGCCCAACACGGAACAAGTGAGCGTTTAACGAATAGTGATTGGACATGAGGCGAGACATCATACGAATGAAGTCTCGACCCACATCCAACCCCTTGAACCAAGGACTCTTCGACACCTTAGGGATGATCGAATATAGCCATCGTCCCAAACTCCCTTCACTCCACTTATTCTGCCAGCTGACGAGTGACTGTTGACGATAAATGAAGAAAAATTCGTTGTAGGCGATTTGTCGATCGTAAATATCGCCTTCCATAGCGCCCACCTTAGCAAGTGAGTCCGCCATCTCATTGCCCGGAATCGAGCAATGAGATGGGACCCATGCAAAGGTGATGACAAAAGATCTTAAAGATAAAGCACTTAAAAGCTCTCGTATTTTCATGAGAAAATACGAGGAGTGCTTTACCGGCCTCATGGATCGAATAGCCTCGACAGAACTGAGACTATCCGTAAAAATAAAATAGTGATCTGGTGCAAGTGAGGCGATCGTTTCTAGCGTATAGTGTATTGCCGCCAGTTCAGCAACATATACGGAACAAGGAGCTTGAAGCATTCGAGAGGCGCTATGAAATTCGTTAAAAATACCAAAACCAGCGGACGACTCTATTAGTGATCCATCTGTGAAGAACGATCTTGCGGAATCAACTTGGCCAAACTTTGCAGCGTAAATTGACGGAACAATCATGGAACGATGATGTTCTGGGATCCCACGAATCTCCCGCGTCATAGATAAATCAAAACTAACTGAATTGCCGAAGTCAGAGAAGCATACACGATGAGGATTATGCTGTGAAGGGCTGACATCCTGTGTTATGTACACGTAGTACAATGTCATAAAACGAGTTTGGGGGTTTAGCTCAAGAAGCTTCTCAAAGTTTGCAATCACCAGTGGGTTCATAATTTCACAACGGGTGAGGAGCCTGAGGGATAATTCCGAAAACCGATCAGATAGTGGCAACATGCCCGCTAACACTTCGAGACTCATCGTATGAGTCGAGTGCATGCATCCTAACGCGATACGAAGACAGCGATACTGGATCCGTTCCAGTTTGATGATGTGCGTTTTAGCCGCCGACTGGAAGCAAAAACTACCGTACTCTAAAACCGATAAAATCGTTGTCCGGTACAACGTCAGAAGATCTTGTGGATGGGCTCCCCACCACGTTCCGGTAATTGATCGAAGGAAATTGATCCTTAGTTGGCATTTTCGTCTCAGATACTCAATGTGGGATCTCCAGGTGCATTTGGAATCGAACCAGACCCCGAGATATTTAAAACACATGGAATGAGTGATCGGTTTACCCAAAAGTTGAAGCTTCGGTTGTGCTGGGCTATGCTTCCTAGAAAAAACGACCAACTCAGTTTTCTCCGTGGAGAATTCGATACCTAGCTGAATAGCCCAAGTAGACAAATTGTCTAAGGTATCCTGTAAGGGTCCTTGCAGGTCAGCCTCTCTGGGCCCTGTCATAGACACAACTCCGTCATCTGCAAGTTGTCTCAGCGTGCAGTTGTCACTTAGACAATTGTCAATTTCTCTGACGTAGAAATTATACAAAAGGGGGCTTAAACATGAGCCCTGGGGGAGGCCCATGTAACTAAATCGAGAAGCTGTAGAGTTTCCATGAGAAAAGCTCATATGTTTCTCTGACAGCAAATTGTACAAAAAGTTATTAATTAATGGAGAAAGGCCACATGCGTGGAGTTTGTCTGAAAGGACCTCAACCGATACTGAATCAAAAGCCCCCTTAATATCCAAGAACACAGAAGCCATTTGTTCTTTTTTAGCAAAAGCCAACTGAATTTCGGTGGAAAGCAACGCGAGACAGTCGTTCGTTCCCTTGCCCCTACGGAAACCAAATTGAGTATCTGAGAGTAGGTGGTTCGTCTCAACCCATTTGTCCAAGCGAAAAAGGATCATTTTCTCCAACAATTTTCGAATGCACGATAACATCGCGATGGGACGATACGAGTTATGATCTGAAGCCGGTTTTCCAGGCTTTTTAATGGCTATAACTCTCACTTGCCTCCAATCATCCGGAACAATATTGACCTCTAGGAACTGACAAAACAAGTTCAACATGCGCCTCTTAGCGACGTCTGGGAGGTTCTTCAACAAGTTGAACTTGACTCTATCAGCCCCCGGAGCCGAATTGCCACACGAAAGGAGCGCGAGTGAGAGCTCCAGCATTGAAAAAGGCTCGCTGATCTCGTCTACCAAATTCGTCGTTTCGCGAGGAATCATCCGTGCCGGCACGGAATCAGGACATACTTTTCGTGCGAACTTAAGAATCCAACGATCTGAGTACTCCTCGCTCTCGTTGTTTGAAGACCGGTTACGCATCCTTCGCGCCGCATTCCACAGCGTATTCATCGACGTTTCGCGCGATAATCCGTCCACGAATTGCCGCCAGTATCCGCGTTTCTTGGCTTTGATGAGGCTTTTGAGTTCGCGTTCAAGAGTCGAGTACGCTTCGAAATACACGGGTGTTCCACGTTTCCGGAAAAGCTTAAACGCGTCGGACTTTTTACGATAAACCTCTGTGCATTGGTGGTCCCACCAAGGGGAAGGAGGTTTCCTACGCAAAGACGTTCCAGGAACCGACCGAGTTTGTGCTCGAAGCGCGCTGTCCAAGATCAGATTGGAGAGGAAGTTATATTCCTCCAACGGTGGAAGCCCTTCTACCGACGACACGGCTTCCTCTATCGCGGTCTTGAACGTTGTCCAATCGATATTACGGGTGAGGTCGTACGCGACGTTAACGGATTCCGACGGATTGAACCCACTGGCAATCGAAATTTTGATCGGCAAGTGATCACTACCGTGGGGATCTTGGATCACATTCCACGTGCAATCCAACGATAATGAGTTAGAGCAAAGTGTGAGGTCTAATTTACTTCCATTCGAGGATGGTCCAGCCAAACGTGTTACTTCTCCATTGTTAAGTATTGTCATATTGAAGTTATCACAGAGGTCATATATAAAAGTAGAACGGTTGTCATCATACAGTTCCCCCCAGCCTGTACCGTGGGAATTGAAATCTCCCATGATCAACCGTGGAGCAGGAAGTACCGAACATATATCTGAAAGTTGTTTTCGATTAACAACGGCTCTAGGAGGAATATAAACAGAAGCAATACAAAGGCTCTTACCTTTAAAAATAGCCTGACATGCGATAACTTCAATACCTGGAAATTGTGGAAGATTCACTCTATAGAAGGAATGGCACTTTTTGATCCCCAAAAGTACCCCTCCTCCACGCGAATCCTCACGATCCAGTCGAATAATGTTAAAATCATAAAAAGGAAGATCAATATCTGAAGAGAGCCAAGTTTCACAAAGAGCAAATGCATCACAATCATTATTGTGAACTAAAAACTTAAAAGAGTCTAATTTAGGAATAAGACTTCGACAATTCCACTGTAGAATAGTGATCAAATCCCCGACCTCGTTTGGAAAATTATCCATCGAAGGAAATGATTGCTGCAAGGAGGGGCCATTTCAATGTCAATTGCTTTAAGAGGGTCTTCACAGTAGGAAGCATTGCCAGAACAATGCTTTTCAGAGGATCAGAAATATTCAGGTACTTGAGGATATCGTCCACAATTTTATCAAATGAGAACAACCCAGATGAAGAAGGGGCTTCTGTTCTTAAAAATGGGACATCAGGGGTTTTGGATGTCCCCGGGAGAGGTGGAAAATCCTGGGTATAGTCAGTTCTTCTGAATCCAGGAGGAGTAGAAACTTCCTTTTTTCCACCACTCCTTGATTTGGGCAAGCTGATTTGAGGTTCTTCATTCTCAACTTTCCGCGAACGGATGCGTTTTCGTTTCCGTGCTGAAAAAAGGAAAGAAGTTCCCTCCTCAGCCAAGTCAGAGTCAGTCTCGTCATCTGACAAAAGAGAAAAGGGATTTTTGTCGTTGGTCGATGGCGTGGCCGTCTTAAGCATTTCTGCAAAAGACTGCCGGGAACGTTCCTTAAGTGAGCGTTGTAATTTCTCCCCGCGTTGTTTGTACACCGGGCATGACGAGATACCATGAGGAGTTCCCTTACAGTACACGCATTTTGGTGCAGTGACTGTGCAGGCGCCATCCTCGTGCTTCTCCCCGCATTTGGAACAGCGTGCCTTGCTGCCACAGTGGGACGCCGTATGTCCCAACTGCTTACAGTTTTGGCAGTTCATGACCCGGGGAACGAACAAGCGCACAGGTAGTCGAAGTTTTCCCAGCTCGATGTAGTGAGGAAGGGCTGAACCAGAAAAGGTCACACGGAACGAGTCTGTGGGGGTAAAACTCTTTTTACCCTCGCTGACAGATACTGAGCCCAGTTTTTGGACATCCAGTATCTTCACCGGGGGAAGCAAACGGTTCTTGAAACGGCCAACCGCCTGCTTCTCCAAGATCTCGGGGGTCAGACTCCCTTCGGTGACCACACCTTCGATCTCCATAACGTGTATTCTAAATGGTATGTTATCAGCTGGTTAATTGTAGATATGACCATGCTTTTTCCAACACCAGCTGATCCAGATATAAATATATGTAACGGATGTTTTCCAGATTTGATGCATTTGTAAACATGCATAACTATTTTCAACTGACGGTTATTCAGTTTCTGTAAAGTTTCAAACAGTTTGATTCTATTTATCTTCGATGGTGCCGAGTAGATAAAAGGAACATTCTCTTTGGGACGTTCGATACCACCTTGAACTAAGATATCAATTTCGTGATCTTTAGCAGAATGATGTGACTCTTCATCACTGTCATTTTCATATTCAACGGCAGCTGCATGAATAGCTGCATCCATTACTTCTTCAGATATTGTACAAAACTCTTTCCGATTGTTCTGGATAACGTCAAGATGTGTTTTGTACATTTCTTTCCAGTTCACGGAATCTATTTCTGTTTCCTCGTTTCTCCAAGGAACAAACAGTAGCAATTGTTCCCGATAAAAGTTATCCGGATTTTGGTCCTTTTTGAATCCAACATACCGTATTACCCGAGCTTTACGCCGTACACTACAGGATTGTTCAGTATTATCTTCAAACGGTTCAACGGTTGGAAGATTCTTGTGCCGATTATAGTGGGCGACATATTTAGCCAAACATACATCTGAAAGGTTTTCTCGCTCCGAATAATATGTTATAACATCCTTTCCAGCAATATCCGTTGAGTCGGAGGGAAGTTCCTTCAACTGGTTTACAGGTTTTAAAAACACTACTCTATCTTCTTTTCTATTTGTGTTTATGAATATCACGTTGCGGCTTCCTTTGGATAATGGGACTCCCAGGATATGGTACACAGCTTCTAAAGATGACATGACATTAGCATTCAAAAATTTATTTGCAATGCAACGGAACTGGCCTTGCAAACTTTTGTTATTATTATTTTTGAGTTCTTGCTGCAAATCCTTCAATCCTTTTGATAAACTTGCTTCAGGCTTAGCTATGTAGTCCACAATATATGCTGCTACACTGTATTCGTCTAATATCAGTTGTAAATCCATGTTTGATTCAATCATGTTCAAAAGAGCAGGATTATACGTGTTAATATCCACCTCGCAACTTCTGCGCTTATAAAATATGGATAGTTTCGAAATATGTGATCTTATAGCTTTTATATAATCCTCCTTTGAAAGCTTCAGCTCAAGCAATATATCATCAAACGCCGTGTCGATTCTGTCTTTACTGTTGAAGAGCGCTTCCATCTTTCCTTTAATTTTGTTTAAATCTTCTTTCATCTTTTTAGTTTTGTCTTCCTTTGGTAATGGTTGAAGAATGACTGTTTCTGGCATCACAAATTTAGGAAAATTAAATCGGCATATCTGCTTGTTCTTCCTTCCTTTACAACATGTATTCCCGACCATAAGGGAATAACACATATATTACAGCTTGTGTTATTTTGTTTCACTATAATTTATAACACAGCTTGTTACACTTAAGATCCCGGATGTAGTTAAAATAACAAAAAATGTAACACAAATTTCCTCTAGATGCAACCAAAATATATTTCGCTATGTTACTTTCATAACAATGACATAACAAATTTTGCAACACAATTCTGTTGTGTTATTACAAAATTATATCAAATCGTGTTATAATCATATATTTCACTTTGTAAATCAAAAACTCAGATTGATTAACTGTGTAAATGAAATACAAAACATTATCAAACTCATAGAAAATATAATACTTGAAAGACACAAGAAAAAATATATTTGATTTTTTATTGGGGTTTGGTCAATAATATCTGGTTGTGATAAAATCTTGTTAAGAATCAGTTACAAAATCATAGAAAAATCATTGCATTTAAATTTGTTAAAGATTTGTTATATTATTTTCTTCGTGATAAGTTTCCTTAACTTAATTATATCATAATCAGTTATCCATAACAAGGTTTGTTATAATCTTGTTATTTTATTGTTATACCCTTCTGGTCGGGTTGGTATGCTTGTGCCGCAAATATTGACAAAAAGGATTTTTACTATCATATTGACATGAAATGATAGCATCACAAAATTTAATCACTGCATCAAAACTTGCAGGATCGTTTGGATCTATTTTAGGTGCACCATCCATAAATAGTATGATGTAATCATGTGGTGAACCTCGCTGTTGAAATTCTCTCCTTCTAAAATAATCTGTGAATTTGAAGCCACTTTGCGTTAAAGGGCCAAATTCACTCGTCACCACTTTCATTAGCTGGTTGATTTTGTAATCATAATATCTTGCTGTGATTATTGGGTTCTCTTTGACCAATTTGTATTTTTGATCCACTGGAAGATTCAGTGCGTTAACCAAAGACAACTTCTTCCTTGATCTTCGCTGTTCTAAAAATTGAATCAATTCTGGCCAATTTGTCTCAACAGCTGAAAAGGTTAGAAAAAGAGTGGGTGCTCCTAGTTGACGAATGTATGCCATAATATTTTTTTTTTTATTTTGGTCATATAGGGGAATTTACGTATTCTCGTCAATCTAAGCAGCGTCCGAACTTCTATTAGCGATTTCTCAGCGTCACACACATACATGACAGGTTTGTTTGTTGACATTTATCTGCTGCTTGCTATTCTACCAATTCCAATCGACAGAATTGATCAAAACGGGTTGAACATGTTTTTACAACGCTCCAAACTTCTCAGGTGAGAGTGACTATTGTCGGCAGTCTCTTTTTCTTCGGCACCCTTTCCATTTGAACTGCGTGTTAACCAGCTGTTCTATTATCGGCAACTCGAAATCAGCCGTATTTTGTAGTATGTATATTTCATTTAAAGAAAAATATGGTATAACAGATATTCACAGTCGTAAAAATGTAATCAGATTTAAGCTGAAAAGGTAAGGAATCGGCTTAATACATTCAGCGAAGAGTTTTGATGGGAAAATACAGTGAAATAAACGTTTCAATTTCGGTTGACGAAAACAGTCAATGGGTGCCGAAGCCATAATTTACCCTAACTTGGTGAATTTCTAACGTTACTCATAAACATTAGACCCTCGTTATGTTGAAGCAGTTCTGCAGTGAAATTAGAATTTATAGCTTCTACTGCGGTTATTCCTTTGGAAATAATTTTTTTCTTCATGGTCATTCTGATCGAACTCAAGACTTCAAACTCAAGTTTTACTTTAGACAAATATAACAAACGTGGAATAGCAACATTTTTATGATAGTAACGAACTTCTCACTTCGCTTTATCTGTTAATGATATTTTACTGTTTGTTATTGTTCTTGGAATTCCTCCATAAAGTTTAGGAAAACTTAGAAATTCTATATCCGGATTCGAATGCACTGAAACTGGATTATGATTCTGTCCAGGAGCCATTGTAACAATTGCTGCAGATTTGGCAGTTTGCTCGTTGAAATCGAACAACAAAACTTCATCTTCTTCATCGTTGAGCATTTCAAATAAGTCGTCAGCATCCTCATCAACTTCGATATTGTCAACCGCTATTGGCTGGTAAATGCTATCACTTGGGTCTTCATTTTCCAAAGATTTTAGAAAATCTTCATCCACCGTGATTTCATGCTTCCTATGCAGCTCTGTGTTTATTAAGTAATTCAACGCATTCTTTATCATATGCGGTCGCGCCAATCCTCGCAAATAACTAGATGTTTGCTCTATTCTTCTTTTGAAGTCGATCGGAACAGCCAGTAAGTTCAAGTTACCGTAATTCCTTGGAATGGATGAAACCATTTCATTCACATCTACGGGAACGTGTATAACACTTCCTTTTATCCCAAGCTGGCCATTCGAAGCACGATTCGATAGTGTGTGAATCATCATAAATGGAACATATGGTGACATCATTCTTTCTTCAATTTCATTTAAACAAGTAATACATTCTGGAACATCCGGAAATTTAAGACCATTACTTGTCGACATTTTAGGTACTTTACCTTGCACTATATATTTTTTGCAAGTAATGCATGTATAGATGGTACTGAAGTTGTTGTCATAATTCAGTATACAATCATTAACTACAGCTGGATCAAAGTTCTTGCATAATGTTTCACGAGATATGGGTCTAACACCATTCTCAAAAAACATCCCTTCACAAGATGAGCAGATAAAATCCGGGAGCTGGTGACGTTGATCAATAAAATGCAGCAATAGTTTCGACTGCGGATTCAATTGTGATCGAACCAATGAGTTGTATATCGTACTTCTGTGGTTGAATATAGAACTATTACGTTCTATTCGCCTTGCCGTTCGATCTCTATATCTTTCTGCTTCTCGATAAACTTTACCCTCCCGAAGTCGTGCAATCCTGATTCGATTTTTTTCTCGTTCATTTGGAATATTAGGTTGATGATTTCGGGTAACTTTGCAGTCTTCATTTTGAATTCTTTTTTTAATTATTCGAGCCTTTGTGTTTTCGTCCCATGTTGCATCTTCCACAACTGTCTTTAGCTTAAGGCGTTTCCTTTGGGAATGTTTTGGTTTTCGTAGTTCAGCAGGTTGTCCTTGCATTCTATTCCGTCGCATTCTTCGCATCTTTAATCTATTCTCAATTTGAAGAAATAGCTTGTCTTTTCTTTTCTGCTGCACTCTTACCAGATTAGATTGTTTCTCGCGATGGCTATACAAGTCGTCTGCTTCTCTTTTGATTTTCATCCATGCAGCATTTCTCACTCGCTTTACACAATGCTTTTTCTTTTCTTTCATATCCGTATTAATTATATTTTCAAAGCATAAATCCTCCGCAGCATCGATTGAACCGACATTTCCATCCTTATGACCATTCAGCCTAACTTTTTTAGCAGTCGGCGGGTCACACAAATCCTGTTGTCTGTTCCTTGCATACGCTTGCTTAACCCGAGCTATTTGAAGGGTTGAACTTTTTTTAGTTCTCGGCATTTTATTTACCTTTAAAAAAATAAATAAATTGCATCCTTAATACGCCTCAAAATTACCGTAAAGAAAATATGCAAAAATAATTTCAATGGTAGTGAAAATTTCAATGCTTTAAAGATACAATATAATCCATCAAACATTTTATTGTTAAAGACCATGCGCATCGTAGTTGCTACTACTATAGATGGAGCATGGGATTAAATGTCCGTTTTCAACGAACAATCTCTCTGAATCGTTCTTTTTATAGATCAGTACAGACGCCAGTCACGTCCTCACGGTCTTTGAGAAGAAGAGTAAAGGGTCTTTGAGCGTAGTAAAGGGGACGGGCCTGGGATTGAACTCCCAACCCTCTACTTTGTAAGCAGAAACGGTAACCACTGCCACTAGCAAGCCAATATAATCTATCAAATACCGCTAGGTAGCTCAAACTCCGTTTTTTAACTTTAAGACATTAGCCCCACCTGCTTGTTGTTACAAAAAAGTAGTTGTAATTTATTACTTTGGGCACAAACGAAGTAGATTAAAGAATCTATTGAATTTTTATCCACAATTTGCTACTGTAACTGCAGTACAGGGTGTTCAATACACATTGGAATTGGTTTGAGATGTTCCGGATTATGGTTCCATTTTGTTAAATCTTCTATTATCTATCATAACCACATTAAGTGACATCAAATCACATCTACTCGACGGAATATGACCAATGGCACTCAAAACGACAACCGTAGAGTCAATTGGCCACCGTAGAACCAGTTCCGGATATTCCGGATTATTATTTCGTATGGTGGTGACAGGACGTGAAGACATACCTCCATATGATCGTATCGTCTTTAATGAAATTGATTCACCCAACTAGATCAAAGCATCAGGCAGAACTCTTGTGAAGTCTCTGCAGAAATAGGCAATCATTGCATGGTGGGTACCTTCACAGCAATCCGAAAAGACATATTTGCAGCAATAATACATTTTCCACTTCCACACACTTAAAATTTATCGCCATCTAATACCACTTTACTATACCTAAACCAGATAGAACTAGATAGAAGGAAATATTGAATTTCATTTGATGCGATCAATGTTGTAATAAATCAAGATTGCAAATAACATCTGGGGACATATTAATCTCAAGATACAGAAAGGAGTTAAATAGAAATTAAAAAAAAAATCTGCTTTTGTTTTCTATTTTCAATTGACATTTATTTATTTATTTATTTGTAATTCATCTGACATATGTGGTCTTAATAAATATGAGAATACATTTTCAAAACAGCTACAAAATTGAAAAACTAGTGATTCTATTTTTAAAACGACCAGAAGTTTCGCCGAACTCAAAGCGATCCTCCACTACCGAAAAAGCTCGAATCATCGACGATATTGGTTCATTATATCCAAACAAAGTACGGTGAAATCTGTCCTGTAGTAGTGACCGCTGCCGAAGAGGACGTTGAGCAGCACGGAAGTTCAACTTAGAAAGTAGCGGGGGAGAATCGACTTCACCATTTAGCAACTTCGCCACTAATGTCGCCTGTTGTAGTCTTCGTCTTCTTTCAAGGGTGTCCATGCCCAACAGTCTACATCGATCGGGATAGGTAGGGAGGTTCAACGGATCGCGCCAAGTTAGATGACGCAGTGCTAGCCGGATGAATCGTCGCTGGACACGTTCAAGCCCTAAGGTCCAGGAATCATCATTTGGAGTCCATACAACAGAAGTGGTTTCGAGAATTGGCCGTACCAGCGCGCAATACAAGGATTTCAAGAAATTTGCAATTTTTGAAATAAAGCCCAACTGTCGATTCGCCTTGGCAATTATCGAAGTGTAGTGAGAATTGAACGTCAGTTTTGGATCCAGCACAACTCCGAGATCAGCTCGTTTAAGTAAAGTACCCTTGATGCGATAATCGAACACTATCGGTTGTTTTGAACGATGAAAGGTCATAACCAGAGGTGGCAACAGTACATTTTTTGAAAAACCATCGTCCAGAGCGAAACAAAACAGCCAGCACACGGGCGACCGTGTATAACTACATTCCAAGCGAACAGCGGAGATAGAGAATAAAAAAAATCTCGCAGCCTGATTTTTCCAAACAGTTTATTGTAATGAAATTTTAGCTGCAGGCTTGCGTGTGACAGTAAATTACCAACTCCGTTATTTACGCATAATTTTAACATCAATGCTTATGAGTGGTTAGTCTTCATTCTTATCTTTTAATTCCATGCAATAAACATCAAATAAATGCAGTAATTAGCCAGAAATCAGCTAAATTCTACACGACATAAATTTATGTCGCGCGCGCCGCCGGTCTTGTCTGCTTCTTTGTGCGAAAATGTTCTGTCGCTGGCAGAAAACAGTTTAGAAATGTCATGACATTTTTGCCGCTTGCCAGTTTGTTTTTGTGTGTCGTCACAATGGTTATCGCAAAATGTATCAAATGTTATGGAAAAAATGTTAAACTCCAGGACTCGTGCCACCACTGGTCATAACAGAGCACTTCGGTACGCTAATAATTAACTTGTTCCGATGGCACCAGTCAGAACATAGGTCTAGAAGATGTTGCAAACGGTGGCAATCTTCAGTTGAACGAATAACTAAATATATTTTCAGGTCATCTGCGTCATACAGCGAAGACATCATATCAAGAAGACTGGCAACTTTGCCGGAATCCAAACAACAGATACATTAGCGCTGCACTTGGGTGAAGGTGACAGCGCATAGGAATATGAGCAAATGCAATCTTTCTTCTGAGGTTGTAATCTTTGCTATCAAATTCGTTCGAAGCGTTTACCTTTGAGCATTGATTGTTCCTGTCTCAAAGCGGTCGTATGAGAAAATTGAAGGGTTGCCAGTCTTCTTGATATGTTGTCTTCGCATAAAGTAACAAATTCCTTATAACAGATAAATCTTTATAAATAATAACATATTATTATCATAGAGGTAACTCTAAAACCAGAAGGTCCCGAAGAAACGTGCTCAACTGGTCCTAATCTAATCGATGTACGCGTCGAAACATAGGAAAATCCACGAACGCCTCATTTTATCTGACAAACATTCATAGCGAATCAAAACAAACATAGTAGCGGAGCCGGTGGTGTAATGGTAAGTGTGATTACCTCTCACCCCAGCAGGCCTGGGTTCAATCCCAGTCGGCGCCACCGGGATGTTCTGAGGCATAACATCTCTGATCACGCCTTCCTTCGGAAGAGAAGTAAAGCCGTTGGTCCCCGGTTCCTGAGTTGATGGGTCGATAGGTAAGGGCCCAGGAGTGGGAGCTGGCTCCCTGGCGTCGGTAGCATTGGTGCTCATCACGGAAAACTAGATCGACGGAAATCAAACCAAAGGAAAAAAAAAATGTATCTTTATGTATCTCATAATTTAATTTAATTTGCTGACGATAATAGGCAACGACATGGAAGAATCCATAATTTAGCCTTTTTTATTTGATTAAGTATTTAGAATACCTAAGGAAGAAACCAAGTTACAAGTATACCTTGTAGATGGAAAGTTGATTTGAATCATGTTTGGATGTACAGCCGAAATTCACTGGTTGGGCCTGATTGTCAAATCCAATATGACATGAAATTACGACATCCAGTTGCTTTTTATTTGGGTCATGGCTCAACCAGCGGAGGCCCAACTAAAAAACAGCCCAAGTATTAACAGCCCAACCAGAAAATTTCGACAGTAGTTGTGTATTTTAGTCTAATATACCATATTGCCAAAATCTAGATCCCATGTAGTTGTGAAAATGTATGACCATGTTTTCTGAATTCGTGAGTTCTACCTGATATCACGTAACCCACCCATTGATTGAGAGTGGCCAGACGAAATCCATGGGTATCAGTAAAGAGCAACAGGAGCATCTTCGACAGTTGTCATACAAGATGCTTGTTCTGTGATGGTTGGAGTTGGATGTCAGCAAATGGTTGCCCCTAATTTGGACCCATACATAAATTCAGCAATTTACTAAATTTTCAATGGTGATTTTCATTGTCATTGTAACCATGATATTTACTGTCAAAACATTGGACATTTTTGTCCATTACCATAAAATCACAACGAAATTCATGGTTCCCAACAATGAAAATCATGGTATTTGAGAAATTTACAGTAAAAAAGGGGGGTTGTTAAGCATCTTAACAATATAAAAAAGTGATTTTTCTCGAACAAATTTGATCTCATCACACTAATTTTCGTTGTTTGAACATTGTATCGTTAAAAATCGAAATCTATTTTTTCTCCCGTACAATAATTTAACAATAAATTTTAATGTACTCAAAATTCAACAGTAAAAATCATTTTAATTTCGTTGATAGATTCAACTGTTCATCTTATACTCATTTCAACTATAACTTTGATCAATTATAACAACCGTCAAATGTAATTTATTTATACAATTTAGTTTCAAATGATCATCATAAATCCACATACTTTTAACTTGTGATGTGTAGAGCAGGCGATAAGATAGCTGGCTCTCACGCAAATGAACACGGTTCAAACAACAATCAATACAAAACTAACGATTTTAAAATGGCACACTACTTGACTAGCCTATTGGTTCCAAGCAAACGATTAACGTACCCCATTCTAGTCGCAATTCTACTACTACACAATGTTTGTTTTGATTCGCTAAGAAAATTTGACAGATAAAATGAGGGGTTAGTGGATTTTCGAGGGGTGAATCGATTAGCTTGGTACCGAAGAGAGTACCAGAGCTGAGCCAAAAAGTTGAGCACGTTATTTCGGGACCTTCTAGTCTTAGAGTTACCTCTATGGTTCAAATCTAAGTTGAATGTTCTTGTTCACTTTTTTTATGATTTTGCAGTTGTGTTTCTGAGATCGATAAAGAAGCAAAACAAACTTTCTTAATATGTCGATAATAAAGAGCAGTTCGTTTAATAAACATTGTAAAATTTTGCTTCCCTAACAATAGTTTTCTTGAATCAACTGAAGCATAGTTGTATCACAGACAAACAGACATAACACATTGAATATTTCTCACTGTAAAACATCGTCGCTAAAACATAACCGCCATCTGTTGAATACACTGTGGTGGGCACTACGCTGAACAGATGGCGGTAGTGTGTAAACTTCAAACGCAAGAGAATTGATTATGCGCGCCACAGGTGGCGGTACTACCAACCACGATACTTTTAAATTGTCCATTAAATGCTTGTTCGATGAACAACTTGCGAGTGTTATGTCTGTTTGTCTGTGGTTGTATTTTGAAGTTTGACGAAAAATATAGTTGAGCCAACCGAGGAGCCAACTATGGACTATAGTTGTTGCCCTCTATATATAGTCAAATCGACTCTAGTTTCGGGTTATCTCTAAAACAATTGAACAATATAGTTATTTTGACCGGAAAAATAATTGCGTCTGCTATAATTTGTTCTCCGTGTACCGTCCCAATGACGCGTTTATCTAGATAAAATTGATAAATAGCATATTTTTGGCGATGGCCCCAATCTTAGATCCATAGGCAAACATTAGAGCCATTTTCCCTATATATACAGCTTGAATGGAATAATGAAATCGTCAGTACATAGGGTAAGCACTACATCGTCGTAATCGCCCATTTCCGTTCTACCGATTAATGAACATCAATAATCAATTATTTACCCTTAATAAAACGGAATTGAAACTCATAGAACGAATGTAGAATAAATAAACAACTTCTCAACCGTTTGTGACTGTTTATCAAATCAAAAAATATGTATAGAAAGGTTAACCCAAAAGCAGTCACGTTAAGTCATCGAAAAATGAACGACTTTGTTTGCTATTTGTTAAATTATTTGTTATTATTATCTTCATCGGCTCTTTCTTTCGTCAAAACATTAGCTACATTCATATTTCGGGCTAATTTTGATACATAGTCTGTTAAAAGAAAGTAACATTTTGCCGTGCGTTTCTGTTGCTTTTAATAGCCATTACCTGTTACAGCACTATATTGGACAAATTTAAGAAAATTGCTTCCCTCAGATGTATCAATTAAAAGAGAAAATCGATGAAGAGAATCGATCACCGCAGTCACTTTTCAAATAAACTAATCGATATTGATCGATTTTCTTAATCGACTCTCCCTTTTTTCTTTTCGGGTAAATTTTTCTACATAGTATGTTAGAATTACTAAGCGTATTGGACGAATGTTTTTGAAGCCGAATTATTAACGAAAGCAAGAATCGTTGAAGAGAATGGATTAATGTATATTGGTCTCTCTTTCATTAATTACTCTTTCTTTCGTTAATTACTTGGCTCCAAACTCATGTTCAGCTGTTCTTATTGCCCAATACGCTTAATATTACTTTCTTTTAACAGTATATGTAGAAAAATAAGCTCGAAATATTAATGCAGCCAAGTTATTAACGAAAGAGAAACACAGGAAAACAAACATTTTGACAAACCTACCTGAATAATGTCGAAACGTAATGAAAAAAAAAACAAAATCGAAAAACTCTTCACACGTGATTTCTAAAAAACGTCTATGCTGATGCCAAAGTGTATCAGCAGTGAGTCAACACGTACAATGTACCATCTCACAATAGACGACTGGAATTGAGTGACCGCCAGAGCTGCCAGGTGGTTTTATAAAAAAATCTGTATCCACTCTATTAAAAAATCTGTATTTTCTGTATTGACGATTTTTTTTCTTAATTAATCATGTTTTGTTGTTTTACAAATACAGTGCATACAAAATAACCATAAAAAGTGCTTAACCACCTATTCGGGCTATCGTACTAACCATACGGGATATAATTGCGCCATTTGTGATATCGTCCGTACTTATTTATAAGAGTGATATGAAGCCGTTTGAAAATGTATGGAGATTTTAGTTTCTATCCATTATCTTCCTGATAAGCAGTTTTAAATGCAAAAAAGTGCACGAGTTCATTACTATTTGATATTTTTAATATAGATGAATACAATTAATTACATCATTTGTGTGGTAGTTACACCGAAAAGTCGAGAGATGTCACCCCGTCAGTGCTGGTAAAATCATTTTTGCAGTATGGAGAATATCAGAAAATCCGCAATTTCTTACAAAATACATTTTCAATGCAAGTAAAATGTTTACGAGTACTTGTATTTGTACCATTTTAATGTGCTCGGGCACTTTTCTTGTATTTAACATACATGCTTATATTGGAAATATTCAATTAATACTGTAATCCGAAAGCGGTTGGTCCTCTGGTTGTGAATGCTGTCAAAAACACCATAACATGATTAATTGTCGATGGAAATTTGATAGGTTCCCGAGCATAGGGTGAGAACAAAATGAAAACAATGATAATTAAAATTGATTTCATTTTGATGGAGTTGATGGCTAACAGAACAAAAATGAGAGCTTAAAGATATGCGAAGAATATCAAAATTATAACATATATTGAGATTAGTGAGAACTGCTTGATAACTTATTTTGATATAGATATTTTATTTAGATTACAAATTTAGTTATCAACATGTTATTGCATGCATGCCGAAAAAACAAAATAAAAATACATCACATTTTGATGTCATCATGAGTTATTAAAAGGCAGCTATATAAACGCACAGTGGAATCGGTTAAATGTTCCATAAACTTTTTAATTTTTTTTTTATGTTAGAGGAGCATAGCGACGAGTAAGCTTCTTCTAATCTTTTGAGCCAAATTGGATTTTCTTTCATGTTCGCCTTTTTCCTTCTGTGAAGTTATATTTAGTAGAGAGTCGCGAATTTCGTGATATTCTCCATACTGCAAAAACAGTTTTCCAACCACTGGAGGGGCAAAAACTCTCGGATATTTGATAAAACTACCACTCAAATTAAATGGTTAACTAATTTAGAGGTGAAAGGATAGTTATTAGGCAAAGAGGGGGAGATAAAATAGTTTTCGGTTGCAACTTTTTTGTGATATTTTATGAAAGGAGTCGACAAACAGATCTATTTTGTTAAAAGGTTTATTAACGATATTTTGAATAACATTGATAGGAATTAATCTTAGCTTCTCACTAATTATGCAGTTTGAGTTGAAAAACCAAACAGTCCCTGTAAAAGTTAAAAAGAACGTAAATGAGTTTATGTTATTCATGATAAATTGGTTGATTTGATACATAACGATACTTTACCATTTACTTCATTTTATACATATCCACTGTCAATCGATTTCTAGCTGCAACGGTGACTTCGACAACACCGCTTGGCGTTTTATGAGCCTTTGCATATTCTTTTGCAGCTAGAATACCTTTCATGGTGGATGTGTTAAGGCTATTCCTCACCTAAGTTTTGTTAAGATTATATGTAGAAAAAATTCTCTCTACAGCTGCAGACGAATGTGGGAATGAAAGGAAGGCTGGGATAACACATTTAAGTAGAGGAAACGCCAATTCACCACTCATGCGACGAGTCGACAAAACTCTACTCCAGAACTCCGGTCCATCGATCAGTTCTCCATTTGTACTCCATTCACCTACTGTGTTCCGAGCTTCCCTAAACTCGTCGTCTATATTTTGAACTTCCTCGGCATCGTACAGTTCAGAAAACTGCTTAAGTAGCGGGTACATTGACGGATGAACTTTTTCCACTACATTTTTTGGATCGATTATGGCCAAGTTTATCAACACACCATTATTGAAATCAAAGCGCATAATGATTTGGTTCACGATAGAGATGAAGAAGTTCATCACATCCAAACGAATCTTGTGGAGATCAACCGCAGTAAGTAGCTTCTCGTCTGTGTATTTGTCAACCAGCATCTGAGCTTTCGTTCCCAAGTATAATTTTTCAAGTTCGATGTAGCTATGTGGAGCTAATTTAATGGAATCTGGCTTAACAATGGAGTAGCTGTAGAGGGTTTTGCATAAATTCATGGTACCTATTTTATTTTAAATACAATTTATTAACAGGAAAACTTCATACAATTCAAAACAGTATGTAAGACTGGATGTTTGTTTTAAAAAAATTAATAAAAGTTCTTTCAGCTTTGTGAATTTTGGTAGAGTTTACTGGATTTATTTAAAGTCCGTAAAAATTATATAAACTACATAAAACTTCATGAAATTATGTAACAGTCATGTAAATTGTGCAACAGTTCAAAAAAACAGTGCTGGATTTTCTGGAAGTCTGCCAAAATTGAAGAAGCTCAGTAAGCTTTGTTAAATTCCAGGGAATTTCGTAGCTAATTATAAATACTAAAGGAGTTCAATATACTACATTGAAATTCCAGGATCTTACTGAAAGATTTGGGATCTTAATTTAACCTAGTCGTTAAAGAAATTTCGTAAAGAAGTCTCAAGATTTCTCTTAAAGCCTAGTGAAGAACTGTATAAACATGATTATGGTAATTGGAAGATGAAAATGATTTGGCACTTTATGAAAATTTTTAATTTTTCCGAATCTCAGATTTTTTTTTTTAATTTTTTTTTTGCTGGAAAATGCTATCTTCGCCACTTACTGAATACTCTGGTGATAATATCTTTTTGAAATATTTTTTGATGTATAAATAAATGTCAAAAACTTACTTGGTTCACAACGATCATCAGAATCAGAGCCACTTGCTTCTGATGTTGACCCTGATTCAGCATCGGGAGAAATTCCTGAAAAAATTTAAAGTTAAAATCCATGTCAATCGAAGCCAATGGATTCAAACAAAATAAATAACGCAACAATTTATGTTAACATTGAATTTGAGTTGAAGACAATGATCATTTTGTTTGAGGTTTCATGTAATGAAGTGTGGATTACAGAGACCAGGCTTATCTAACGCCCTGAACGCTAATAGTTTATGAGCAGGGTGATTAATCAATGCGATAGCGTCTTCAGTCACCATTTTTCAGATGATAACGCAGACTTTATCGAGTATTGATCAACGGCCCTATTTTCAAGAAATATTTAATATAACTAACCTTCCTCCGACGTCATCGAGCAAGTGGCAATATCCGGATCAAATTGTTTCGATTTGGAAATTTCTGAAAAATAATTGTGAGCTTTAATACTATGTGATATTCAGACTGCATATGGAACGTAGAAAGCAAACGCTAGGAAGTTTAAGAAAAAGTCACAATAATATCAATAAATCTAACCTTGATCTGCTGACATCGTCTCCGAATTGCTAGCAACAACCGGATTATGTTTTGGCGTATTAGCACTGCTAATCACATCAAGAGAGCATTCTGCAAAATAAGAAAATCTATTTGAACCAATTGAAATTTACAGTCTGTAGTTGTAGTTGAAAATTGGGGTAACAGATTGGTTTAACTTTTGAAAGCTATAATAGGTACAACAAACTAACCTTGTTCCGGCGCTGCCGTCTTCCGTACGAAAAAGGAAGAAATTGGCTTGGAACTAGAACTGAAGGCCACGTTTGGCATTTTTTTTCCTCGGCATTCTAAAAAATACAGCTTTCGATTTAATTTACACAGCACTTGCACTTTCGAGCGACCCAACAGAAATTTGAATGAAACGCGGGAAACGAAACGGAAAAGCAAATTGTAGCACGTCGAACTGCTTCCATACGCGAGCCGATTCATACAACGAAACTACGGGCTGACGGGCGTGACTGCGTTTTCCGTTGGAGGGAGTAAGCACAGAACAGAAGGAGAAGTCAGTGCCAACATTTCAAAGGGGCGTAATTGCTTTTGTAAACAATGGCTTTATACGTAGATTTCTCGCAAATGAAAACCCACCTCTTCAAATTACAAATGCTAGCTAATACAGGAAACATTCCTCTGCGTGCTGGTGTTATTCATTTCCATGATTGTGCTTTCATTCGCGAGAAATCGACGACTAAAGCCATTGTTTACAAAAGCAATTACGCCCCTTTGAAATGTTGGCACTGAAGTGCAAACAAATCGGTGAATCAAAAAGTGTTTCGTTTTTCTGCTAAACAAGCGATGTGTTGTGGTAGCGTTCCACATGGGCTTTCTATGTGCACTCACACTATCACAGCATGCTGCCTATCATAACTGAAGGCAGAAGATGCCTTCTACCGCTAGGTGCGCTAGTGTTCGCAAATGACAAGTGGAGCCACTTTCTGATTCGAAGTTCCACTCCTGTGGAGTAAGAGAAGCATAAAAGAAACAGCAACGCCTCGAGCAGATCCCACTGCAAAAAATATGGTTTTTAGCACAACAATTAATTTTGGAGAGAAGGGGGTACGCTGATAAAATCGAGCAAGTTATTTTGTTTTTATAAATTTCGATTTTTTTTTCTCAAGCATTTTATAAAAATCTGTATAAATCTGTATTATAATTTAAAAATCTGTGATAAATCTGTATTCTGTATCGGGTCTGTATTAGGATTAAAAAATCTGTATAATACAGATAAATCTGTATAAATGGCAGCGCTGGTGACCGCAGCTTGTATCACTTTTTCTCGAGTGATTGGACTAGGATTGGGCGATCTTGGATCGATCTTTTTTATCTCGATTTTTAGGATCGATTTCTTATTTATTAAAAAAAAACGGGTCATTTCGATCTTCAAAGAAGCAAACGCATAATTGACTTGTTAACATGAATTTATTTGATGTTTTTTGCTTGAAGACCCACCATCGGCGATTAGACCGAAGTGGTTATCTTACCCTACCACCCCGTTGACAATATTGATATCTTCATCACTTTAATTCTAGATAGAGCTGGAATTAGGGCGTAACAGCTTTTGTAAACAATGACTTCTCTCGATGATTTCTAGAAAGCCAAGACTTACTCACTCAAAGCAATGTCACCATCGGGTAGGGGAAGACTTCCCCTTCCCGTTGGTTATGTTGGTTTGCGTTGGCGTGCCTTGAGTTTCGAGAAATCATCGTGAGAAGTCATTGTTTACAAAAGCTGTTACGCCCTAATTCCAGATATGTCAAGAATTCTAGATAGAGCTGGAATTAGGGCGTAACAGCTTTTGTAAACAATGACTTCTTTCGATGATTTCTAGAAAGTTAAGGCTCGCCAACGCAAATCAACAATACCATCTGGTAGAGAAAGACTTCCCCTACCTGACGGTTGTGTTGGTTTGCGTGGGCGTGCCTTGAGTTCCTAGAAATCATCGATTGAAGTCATTGTTTACAAAGGCTGTTACGCCCCAATTCCTGCTCTATCTAGAATTGTTCTTTTTACTTCAAGGGAACCACTCTAAAAATTGCCCATATGTGCTTTTCAGCTTTAGAGACAATTTTAGAAGGGTCATAACCCACGCAGCAGTCGACCGCGCTACAATCTGTTAGCTTTAATGGATTTTCAGCAGACAGTACCCAACAAACAATTGAGAGCTCTTATAAAACACCTGAGTTGATCAAACGTTGAATAATAGCTTCCAGAGTTGAACAAGAATGTAGTTGTATTGCCATTTGGTTAAAAGTTTCAAAAACTGCTTGGAGCACTCTTAAATGATTGTTTACGTTCGGTTAAACTGTTTGACAGGAGCCATATAGAACGTGAAATAAACGCATCAAAACAAACCATTGGGAGCTCTTATACAACACCTGAGTTGATCAAACGTTGAATAATAGCTTCCAGAGTTGTACAAGAATGTAGTTGTATTGCCATTTGGTTAAAAGCTTCAAAAACTGCTTGGAGCACTCTTAAATGATTGTTTACGTTCGGTTTAACTATATGCTTTATAAGACCTACGATAACTTTTATAGCACCTTAGTTAAACTGATTGACAAGAGCCATATAGAACGTGAAATAAACGCATCAAAACAAACCATTGGTTAAAAGCTTCAAAAACTGCTTGGAGCACTCTTAAATGATTGTTTACGTTCGGTTAAACTGTTTGACCAACCACAATTTTGTTGCTAAAAATAGCACAAGTGATAGGCATGTTTATATAACCATAAGGCAATGATTATTCGACTGCAAGAGAAGTTACTCAAGATGAGCTTGATATACTTCTCTCATATGATCAAAATATGTATTCAAGAATAGAGCAGATGGAAACAGAAGCGGCTGGCAATCCGGGATCATGAGTTCGAATCTTGCTTCGAAAAACCTTTGGTGGAGTAGAGGTAAATTATATATAGGTGTTATTAATAAATGCAAACATTAATTTAAGACATATATCATATAATCAACGATAACATTTCTAGATAAATTCTCTCAATTAATGATTAGAGAGATTAATTGAAAGAATATCAATCAAAGATTAAACAGATGCTTGTTACTACTTCCTCCATGATCACAGAATGTGAATTATGGCATAATTACATATTTTTTCAATGTGCACAAATAAATTAAATTAATAAAAACTGTACAAGCAATTATTTTGGCGTACCACGACAATTGTTAAACTAATTTTAATCTGTGAATATTGTGAGTACTTACACAACGGTTATTAAGGAGTCATTAAAAAGTGCTATAAACGCTTTTCACCGCTTGCTGTATAGTAATTATTTAGGAGTCATAAAAGAGTGTAACAAACGCCTCTCAGGTTCAATCTCTAATACATTTCCTACATTTCGAAGCAGCTGTTAGGAGGTGTCTACAAACGTTGTATTAGAGCTTTCACCAAAAAAATAAAGCTTGAGTTTAAATATGTATCTATAAACGTTGTATAAAAGTTGCTTCTATTCGGTTGTTAAGGAGTCATTGAAAAGTGTTATAAACGCTTTTCACCGCTTGCTGTACAATGATTATTTAGGAGTCATAAAATAGTGTAACAAACGCCTCTCAGGTTTCCTCTCTACTAAATTTCAAAGCAGCTGTCAGGAAGTGTCTACAAACGTTGTATAAGAGCTGTCACCAAAACAATAAAGCTTGACTTTAAATATGTATCTATAAACGTTGTATAAAAGTTGCTTCTATCCGGTTGTTAAGGAGTCATTGAAAAGTGCTATAAACGCTTTTCACCGCTTGCTGTACAATGATTATTTAGGAGTCATAAAAGAGTGCAACAAACGCCTCTCAGGTTTACTCTCTACTAAATTTCAAAGCAGCTGTCAAGAAGTGTCTACAAACGTTGTATAAGAGCTTTCACAAAAATAATAAAGCTTGAGTTTAATATGTATCTATAAACGTTGTATAAAAGTTGCTTCTACTCCTATACCGCGTATACATATAATGCTGTAGTTGAACAGGTTCTCCAAACCAGTGTAAACAAGAGTTTTACAGAAGTTGTAATAAACAAATTGTACAGTTATTATTCAGCATGCAGTTGAATAAAATCACAATGGAAGCGTTTCTTCAACAAGAAATTGATTTTGGATAAACGTTTTACTGAATACGTTAGACAACACCTTTGTGTTGCAGTTGTATAGGTTCTCCAAACCAGTGTAAACAAGGGTTTTATAAAAGTTGTGGTTAACACATTGTGCAATTATTATTCAACTTGCAGCTGAACAAAACGAAAGCGTTTCTTCAACTGGTAATTATTTTTTTTAAAACTTAAAATGATCTTTATTTCTTGTGTTTGTGTGGTTTACATTTTTGAATTTTTTCAAGTGACACAGATGCGTCTTTTCAACTTTAGTTCATTTGAGATTTTAATTATTATTTACAGTTACTAGTCCTATCAGGCCTATTTAAAGTATGACCACCTTGGTGGGATTGGTTTGATTTGAATTGGAAAAAGGAGACTACTTATAACTACTATTTACAACTACAACTAACCTACAACTACTATATGCACCTAACCTACTATATACAAGTTGCTTATCAAAGCATGTTCTGATAAATTACATTTTTCTGCAAATTTAGTCTTAATTTCGTTGATTCTTGAATCTATTTTGGCAATTCCTGCCTCTTCGTGTAAATTTGTTATTCTAGTGTCGAAAGGACGATCAAGAACCATCCTCAGCACTCTATTTTGTGCGACCTGAATTTTGTTCCTGTGAGTCTGTGCACATGATTCCCACACCGGAGCTGCGTAGAGGATCGCAGGTGCTATGATTTGTTTGTAGACGGCCAGTTTGTTTACCCTTGAGAGGCGAGATCTGCGGCAAATCAGCGGATACAGACACCTAACCAAGGTAGAACACTTAACTACTGTTTTCTCTACATGCGAACGGAAGAGGAGCTTTTCATCAAACAACATCCCGAGATAGGTTACTTCGGCGGACCACTCAACCCTTGTGCCATCCATGATTACAGTACAAGATGGAGCCGGTTTCAGTTTGGGCGATTGCCGATGGAGGAACATGATCGCTTGTGTTTTGGAGGCATTGATTTTGATTTTCCACATGGTGGCATAATCAGCAAAGGCGTTAAGGCATCGTTGAAGTTTGTTCGTTATTTCGCGAGGCATCCTTCCTTTGACGGCTATTGCGGTATCATCTGCGAACAGGAAAAACACGCAACCGTCACCGAGGGGAGGAATGTCGGAAGTGTAAATGCTGTAAAGCAAGGGGCCCAGCAGACTGCCTTGCGGGACTCCTGCTGGGATGGAAAACGTGTCTGAAAGACAACCATTCAAATATACCTTAAACGACCTTTGCTGAAGGTAGTTTCGGGTGATTTTAACCAGATGTAATGGGAAGTTGAAGTTACAAAGCTTGTACACAAGTCCGTCATGCCAAACATTGTCAAACGCCTTTTCAACGTCTAACAAGGCCATGGCTGTGGACTTGGATACAGCTTTGTTACTTCGGATGTTATTCATCACCCGTACTAGCTGATGATTGGTAGAGTGCCCCTTTCTGAATCCAAACTGTTCCGGAAGGAGAATGTTGCTTTCCTCCACAAACTTGAGCAAACGATTGAGAATGAGTTTCTCGAACAATTTGCTCAGCGCTGAAAGGAGGCTGATTGGTCTGTAGCTTGAAGACAATGTTGGATCCTTACCGGGTTTGCGGATTGGTATGATTTTTGCTACTTTCCAGATGTTTGGAAAGTAGTGCAGTTCCAAACATCTGTTGAAGATAGCGGTTAGAAGAGACTGCACTTTCATGCTGAGTCTCTTCAAGATCAAGTTGAATATGCCGTCAAACCCGGGGGCCTTCATGTTCTTGGTGCATTTCAGCGCTGAGCAAATTTGTTGTACTGTAATCATATCCACCGGAGGCACGACACAAGGGGAGGCATCTAGGTTTTGAACGCAATGCGCAACCTGATCTTCGAGCGGACTTTGGATAGACGAGCCAAGCAAATGCGATGAAGCGACATGCTCGCCGATCGCATTTGCTTTCTCCTGTGGGGTGATTAAAAGCCGATCGTCATCATTTTCGACTCTGAGAGGTGGAACGGGTTTGGGATGAGTTTTCAGCACCTTGGCTACCTTCCAGAATGGACGGGAGCGGTCATCCAGATTCTGGACAACACGCCCGAAACTTTCATTTCGGAGTGAGTCCATTCTGGAAGCAATCTGCCTGTTCAGATCGGCCATTTCACGTTTCCTCGCTAGATCTCCAGTCCTCTGAAACTGGCGTCTACGCACATTTCTCAAGCGAATCAGTAATTGGGTGTGGGAATCAATGGAAACAAACTTACCCCTCACAGGAACTTGTCGAACACACGTCTCGTCAGCCACGGATATGGCCTGGTGGAGCCCTTCCAGTGCCCGGTCGATGTCCTCTACGGTGTCAAGTGGCGGATTTTCATCGATGTTTCTGTCGACCACATGCCCAAACTGCACCCAGTTGACATGATGGTAGTCTTTGCGCAGGCTTTGAGCAGGTTCCACGTGGGTGCCGACTTCAGCCACCACCGGTTGATGGTCGGAACTGAGATCGTTGATCGCCATCGGTTTGGATAGTCCAATGTTCGATAGAAAAAAGTCCAACGTGGAAGGGTTTCCCGCCGGAGAGGTGAATGTCGGTTCATCAGGGAATTTCACTGTATACAGCCCATGCTGCGAGTGGTCGAAGAGCAGACGTCCGTTCTGATTCCGCTGATAGTTCCGCCATGCTTCGTGGCGGGCATTTAAATCGCCCCCAATGACGAATCGTGAGCTCGTGCGAGTGATGGTGGTCAGATCATGCTTGAATTGGATGCCTAATCCATTACTGGCAGCACACTGACGAGGGCAGTATACGGCGACGAACCGGACGTTTCCGGTTGGTGATTCCACCTCGACACTAAGGGGCTCGATGATAGAAGTGCGAATATGCGGCAGCGTGCAGAACTTGATTCCTTTCTTGATGATGATCGCAACACCACCCCCCCTGGAGTCAATACGATCAAGCCGGATAATGTGGTGATCAGGCAACCAAAAGCTGTCACCGGATTTAAGATGGGTCTCTGTTAGGAGGCCCACGTCGATACTATGCTTGCGGAGGAAGTCAGCAAGCTCGAGTCTTTTTGCTCTTACAGAGCATGCGTTCCATGTGACGACAGTTATCGGTTTAGACACCATACTGAATAATAAACTTACCGAGCACTTGGATCTGTTCGGGCTTGCTGCGGCACTGGCGAAGAGCGCTGGTCATGTCGACGAAAATCTTCATCAGCTCATCCGCAGAGAAGAGATCGGGATTGGCGTTTTGTGCTGGTGGTTGTCTCCAGAATCCAGGGGGGGATGGAGAGCTTTGTCCAGCTGAGGCACCAGACGTTTCTTGGCGGGGGCCGGATTGCACCCGTGGATTTGCTTGACCGTGTTGCGTAGCAGGAAGAGGCGGGAAATCCTCCAGTCTGAATACCGGCGTATTTTCCTTCTTTCGTCCTGGTTGATTTCTTGTGGACGCCTGCTTTCGGATCCGTTTGAAATCTTCGCGTTTGGGGCACTGTTTGTCGGACCCTTGATGAGCGCCATTACAGTTGGCGCATTTGGCCGCTTCCGACTCGTCGACAACACACTCGGAGGAGATATGGTTTTGGGCGCATTTTCCACAGCGCGGCTTGACGAAGCAGTTTCGGGTGCCGTGCCCGAAATTCAGGCAACGTTGACACTGGGTGACGTCGTGACGGCCGCCACGGTATGGCTCCCATCGGACAATGATGGAATTGATGGAGCGGATAGCCTTCAACGCATTGAGCGTCACCGTTCCCTTCTGGAAATGCACCAGGAAAAGACAATCTGGATACCTTTTGACGTTCTCGTCCCTCCTTGTCATCCGGAAGACGGCAGTTGGGGCCAGCTTGTAGCGGTTCTTGATTTCCGCTTCAATCAGCTTCGGGTCAAAATTCGGTAGACCCCTGATGACGACCTTGAATGGTTTCTCGCCGGGAATGTCGTGGGTGAAAAATTCCACCTTGGTAGTCCTCAGGTGGGCAACGACCAAGTCATACTCCGCTTTCGTGCGGAGCATAACCTTGGTGCCGACTCTGCCCAACTTGAATTCGGCTTTAACGCCCAGCGAAGCCAGATCTGCGATGAGATCGTTAAGATGGGCATTTTTTACTACTAACGGAGGTAGCTTTACTTTTGCCGTGCTTGTGTCGGCAACGTCACCGAAATCTCCGACATCACTACCGTTTGTCGCAGTAGCATCGCCGCGAGAAATCGTGCAATCGGACTGGCTCCGATTCTTCTTCCTCTTCTTGCTGCGCTTTCCTTTTGCAGCTGGCTGGGTATGCTCATCGATGGGAAGAACAGCAAACCTGTTCGATGTGGACACACCGGAGCTTCCTTCACCGGCGTCCTGGTCCTTCACCGGGCTTCGCGAGCGATGCTTCCCCATTTCGGGGCACACACACACGCGCGACAAATCACGTACGAAAGAGCGCGAACACTATCTCAAAAAATATCTTTCCGAACAACTCACGAGAGCGAGCTTAAACCGAACTAAACTGCTTGCCGTTCAAGCCAACGGTGAACTGGTAATTATTACTTGGGTATCCAGATTTATTTCAGAATGTACCAGTTCTAATAGCGATTTTAAGAATTCGGGTGATGTTTAGACCAAGTTACACTATCCTGCTTGTGAATATATTGACATGTGTTACGTCCACTTTAGATGTATAGATGTTTAGATGTATGGGCAAAAACAGTGTACGCTATTTTGAAACAACCCAAATTTGAGTAGGATCTACTCATATCCGCTAAAATAGAGTAAACAAGGTTGGGACTAACAAGATGACGAATTAACAACATCGACCTGAATCCAAAGATTAATTTGTTATTTTGTTGTTGTTGTTTACTCAATATTGGGTAGCCATACTGTTAATGGAAATGAGTAGATCTTACTGAAAATTGGATTGTTTAGAAATAACGTGCGCAGACAGGAGGAAAAAATCGTTGCACACGGCCAACGAGATCAATCCAAATTTGATTTTACTTTCTCAATTTACCTAAAGTTTTTCCAGTTTTTTCGCGCTATTTCAAGGAAAAAAAGCCAGAAAATGATAACGATTGGATTTTCTTGGTCTAGGGTTAACTATCCCATTTCCGGCCTATTAAGCATAACCCGCACTTAGTATTTCTTAATCCACTTCAGTTTAGCTTCAAACGGAATGTTATTATTACTGATGGCTTCCAAATTTATTTACCTTTCCGTACGTACCGTAAGATTTGAAAACGAGAAACCAATCGTTGAGATATTGTCAAAAGTCCAACACTGCTTCTTGACGCCAAACTCGGCCTACGGATTTTAAACTCGGCCTAACGCATTGAAACGCAATTGAAACGCCATTGAATTTACTTCGGCCTATCGGATGAAGATAAAAATTGTTTCGGTCGGAGCGCTTCTTTTGTTTTTGGGAATAATGGGTGCAAACCTTCATACCACGCGTCCGCATTGACTTCGTTCGGTAGCTTATTAACTAAAGTATCATAATTGACTTGTTAACTCTGAAATCATGGATTTATTTGAAGTTTTCTGCTCGATAGGCCAAAAATGGGCGATTAGGCCGAAGTAGTTCTCTACCCTATTAGTACTACGACTAGACTGTATACAATTTTCGTAAATTATCCTCATTTTCCAGCAGATTAATGAGGCTTTTATTTGGGTTGATCTCATCGGCCGTGCACAAATTTGAAGGGACAACATCTGACTGGTCTTATTGAGCTTCTCGACGTTTAATCGGCGCACACTACTGTACAATTAAAATCCAACGAGTGCGAGCAAGAAGGAAACACATTAGTGGGAAAATACAGCGTCCATTCATACATGTGTGATAGATAGAGAAAGCCGATTCAGCATCGAAAAAGTCTATTGGTATAAGTACATACATACAGATTTTGCGGACGATTTCTTCTTCAGATCATTACGCCTAAACTAAAAAAACAGCCTTCCCCTGACTTAAAAAAAAAAAAGGTTAACCGACATGCACGTATCAACCATATTGATCGATGAGCCATCTCGAAAAAATCTTGCCTAGATAAAATTGAGAAGCGATTGGGTTCTATCGAATGTTTTATACAAGTGAGATAGCTTGTGTGGATGGCTATCGGACGCAGACGGCAGGACGTGTGAAAACCGATTCTAATACCTATGTTACGCTAGTAAGGCGGAATCTCCTACACCAAACGTCAGATCGGTATGAAATTTTTTCTACAGGTAGATATGGATGAGGTCTTTCCACTGCTGCAAATTTTATGTTGATTGGATGTACCGTTGATTTTTAAAAAAATCGTTAACTTAAATCATTCTGCCCTATATATCTCCGGAACCGGAAGTCAGATCGGGTTGATTTTTTTTTTCAAATGTAGATATTGATGAGATCTTTCTACTGTTAAAGAAATCATGTTGATAAAATGTACCGTTGATTTTTAAAAAAATCGTTAACTAAAATCATTTTGTCCTAGATATCTCCGAAGATCGAAGTCAGATCGAGAAAAAATTCAATAGCGATCAATGGCGCCATGGGGCCTATCGAACGAGATATCAATCATATTGATCGCATGAGCCATCTCGAAAAAAGCTTGCCTAGATGAAACGCGTCCACAGACGCACATACAGACATCAGCAAATTTCACCTTGCTGGGTCGATTTTTCATATTCAATTTGATTCTACGATGTCGTAATTAAACTGTCGAGCCAGATCGCGCCGAGTTCTATCGATTGAGAATGTTTTATACAGGTGAAATAGCTTGTGTGGATGGCTAACGGGCGCAGACGGCAGGACGTGTGAAAATCGATTCTAATACCTATGTTACGCTAGTAACAAAGGTAATATGGCTCTAATCGAGATTTGGAGGGATTTTAGGTGTCAAAAATTTTTTTCGTACAAAAACATGTCCCAACGCATAATTTTCAGGCTGGCGAGTATGAAAATCTTTAAATCGATTTATCTCCGTTAATATGGCTCTAATCGAGATTTGGAGGGATTTTAGGTGTCAAAATTTTTGTCGTACAAAAACATGTCCCAACTCATAATTTTCAGGCTGGTGGGTATGAAAATCTTTAAATCGATTTATCTCCGTTAATATGGCTCTAATCGAGATTTGGAGGGATTTTAGGTGTCAAAAAATTTTTTCGTATAAAAACATGTCCCAACCCATAATTTTCAGGCTGGTGGGTATGAAAATCTTAAATCGATTTATCTCCGTTAATATGGCTCTAATCGAGATTTGGAGGGATTTTAGGTGTCAAAAAATTTTTTCGTACAAAAACATGTCCCAACCCATAATTTTCAGGCTGGTGGGTATGAAAATCTTTAAATCGATTTATCTCCGTTAATATGGCTCTAATCGAGATTTGGAGGGATTTTAGGTGTCAAAAATTTTTGTCGTACAAAAACATGTCCCAACCCATAATTTTCAGGCTGGCGAGTATGAAAATCTTTAAATCGATTTATCTCCGTTAATATGGCTCTAATCGAGATTTGGAGGGATTTTAGGTGTCAAAAATTTTTGTCGTACAAAAACATGTCTCAACCCATAATTTTCAGGCTGGTGGGTATGAAAATCTTTAAATCGATTTATCTCCGTTAATATGGCTCTAATCGAGATTTGGAGGGATTTAAGGTGTCAAAAATTTTTGTCGTACAAAAACATGTCCCAACCCATAATTTTCAGGCTGGTGGGTATGAAAATCTTTAAATCGATTTATCTCCGTTAATATGGCTCTAATCGAGATTTGGAGGGATTTTAGGTGTCAAAAATTTTTGTCGTACAAAAACATGTCTCAACCCATAATTTTCAGGCTGGTGGGTATGAAAATCTTTAAATCGATTTATCTCCGTTAATATGGCTCTAATCGAGATTTGGAGGGATTTAAGGTGTCAAAAATTTTTGTCGTACAAAAACATGTCCCAACCCATAATTTTCAGGCTGGCGAGTATGAAAATCTTTAAATCGATTTATCTCCGTTAATATGGCTCTAATCGAGATTTGGAGGGATTTAAGGTGTCAAAAATTTTTGTCGTACAAAAACATGTCCCAACCCATAATTTTCAGGCTGGCGAGTATGAAAATCTTTAAATCGATTTATCTCCGTTAATATGGCTCTAATCGAGATTTGGAGGGATTTTAGGTGTCAAAAAATTTTTTCGTATAAAAACATGTCCCAACCCATAATTTTCAGGCTGGTGGGTATGAAAATCTTAAATCGATTTATCTCCGTTAATATGGCTCTAATCGAGATTTGGAGGGATTTTAGGTGTCAAAAAATTTTTTCGTACAAAAACATGTCCCAACCCATAATTTTCAGGCTGGTGGGTATGAAAATCTTTAAATCGATTTATCTCCGTTAATATGGCTCTAATCGAGATTTGGAGGGATTTTAGGTGTCAAAAATTTTTGTCGTACAAAAACATGTCCCAACCCATAATTTTCAGGCTGGCGAGTATGAAAATCTTTAAATCGATTTATCTCCGTTAATATGGCTCTAATCGAGATTTGGAGGGATTTTAGGTGTCAAAAATTTTTGTCGTACAAAAACATGTCTCAACCCATAATTTTCAGGCTGGTGGGTATGAAAATCTTTAAATCGATTTATCTCCGTTAATATGGCTCTAATCGAGATTTGGAGGGATTTAAGGTGTCAAAAATTTTTGTCGTACAAAAACATGTCCCAACGCATAATTTTCAGGCTGGCGAGTATGAAAATCTTTAAATCGATTTATCTCCGTTAATATGGCTCTAATCGAGATTTGGAGGGATTTTAGGTGTCAAAAATTTTTTTCGTACAAAAACATGTCCCAACCCATAATTTTCAGGCTGGTGGGTATGAAAATCTTTAAATCGATTTATCTCCGTTAATATGGCTCTAATCGAGATTTGGAGGGATTTTAGGTGTCAAAAATTTTTGTCGTACAAAAACATGTCCCAACCCATAATTTTCAGGCTGGCGAGTATGAAAATCTTTAAATCGATTTATCTCCGTTAATATGGCTCTAATCGAGATTTGGATGGGATTTTAGGTGTCAAAAAAAATTTTCGTACAAAAACATGACCCAACCCATAATTTTCAGGCTGGCGAGTATGAAAATCTTTAAATCGATTTATCTCCGTTAATATGGCTCTAATCGAGATTTGGAGGGATTTTAGGTGTCAAAAAAAATTTTCGTACAAAAACATGTCCCAACCCATAATTTTCAGGCTGGTGGGTATGAAAATCTTTAAATCGATTTATCTCCGTTAATATGGCTCTAATCGAGATTTGGAGGGATTTTAGGTGTCAAAAATTTTTGTCGTACAAAAACATGTCTCAACCCATAATTTTCAGACTGGCGAGTATGAAAATCTTTAAATCGATTTATCTCCGTTAATATGGCTCTAATCGAGATTTGGAGGGATTTTAGGTGTCAAAAATTTTTGTCGTACAAAAACATGTCTCAACCCATAATTTTCAGGCTGTGGGTATGAAAATCTTTAAATCGATTTATCTCCGTTAATATGGCTCTAATCGAGATTTGGAGGGATTTTAGGTGTCAAAAATTTTTGTCGTACAAAAACATGTCTCAACCCATAATTTTCAGGCTGGCGAGTATGAAAATCTTTAAATCGATTTATCTCCGTTAATATGGCTCTAATCGAGATTTGGAGGGATTTAAGGTGTCAAAAAAATTTTTCGTACAAAAACATGTCCCAACCCATAATTTTCAGGCTGGTGGGTATGAAAATCTTTAAATCGATTTATCTCCGTTAATATGGCTCTAATCGAGATTTGGAGGGATTTTAGGTGTCAAAAATTTTTGTCGTACAAAAACATGTCCCAACCCATAATTTTCAGGCTAGCGAGTATGAAAATCTTTAAATCGATTTATCTCCGTTAATATGGCTCTAATCGAGATTTGGAGGGATTTTAGGTGTCAAAAATTTTTGTCGTACAAAAACATGTCCCAACCCATAATTTTCAGGCTGGTGGGTATGAAAATCTTTAAATCGATTTATCTCCGTTAATATGGCTCTAATCGAGATTTGGAGGGATTTTAGGTGTCAAAAATTTTTGTCGTACAAAAACATGTCCCAACCCATAATTTTCAGGCTGGTGAGTATGAAAATCTTTAAATCGATTTATCTCCGTTAATATGGCTCTAATCGAGATTTGGAGGGATTTTAGGTGTCAAAAATTTTTGTCGTACAAAAACATGACCCAACCCATAATTTTCAGGCTGGCGAGTATGAAAATCTTTAAATCGATTTATCTCCGTTAATATGGCTCTAATCGAGATTTGGAGGGATTTTAGGTGTCAAAAATTTTTGTCGTACAAAAACATGTCCCAACCCATAATTTTCAGGCTGGTGGGTATGAAAATCTTTAAATCGATTTATCTCCGTTAATATGGCTCTAATCGAGATTTGGAGGGATTTTAGGTGTCAAAAATTTTTGTCGTACAAAAACATGTCCCAACCCATAATTTTCAGGCTGGTGGGTATGAAAATCTTTAAATCGATTTATCTCCGTTAATATGGCTCTAATGATTTGGAGGGATTTTAGGTGTCAAAAATTTTTGTCGTACAAAAACATGACCCAACCCATAATTTTCAGACTGGCGAGTATGAAAATCTTTAAATCGATTTATCTCCGTTAATATGGCTCTAATCGAGATTTGGAGGGATTTTAGGTGTCAAAAATTTTTGTCGTACAAAAACATGACCCAACCCATAATTTTCAGACTGGCGAGTATGAAAATCTTTAAATCGATTTATCTCCGTTAATATGGCTCTAATCGAGATTTGGAGGGATTTTAGGTGTCAAAAATTTTTGTCGTACAAAAACATGACCCAACCCATAATTTTCAGACTGGCGAGTATGAAAATCTTTAAATCGATTTATCTCCGTTAATATGGCTCTAATCGAGATTTGGAGGGATTTTAGGTGTCAAAAATTTTTGTCGTACAAAAACATGACCCAACCCATAATTTTCAGACTGGCGAGTATGAAAATCTTTAAATCGATTTATCTCCGTTAATATGGCTCTAATCGAGATTTGGAGGGATTTTAGGTGTCAAAAATTTTTGTCGTACAAAAACATGACCCAACCCATAATTTTCAGACTGGCGAGTATGAAAATCTTTAAATCGATTTATCTCCGTTAATATGGCTCTAATCGAGATTTGGAGGGATTTTAGGTGTCAAAAATTTTTGTCGTACAAAAACATGTCCCAACCCATAATTTTCAGACTGGCGAGTATGAAAATCTTTAAATCGATTTATCTCCGTTAATATGGCTCTAATCGAGATTTGGAGGGATTTTAGGTGTCAAAAATTTTTGTCGTACAAAAACATGTCCCAACCCATAATTTTCAGGCTGGCGAGTATGAAAATCTTTAAATCGATTTATCTCCGTTAATATGGCTCTAATCGAGATTTGGAGGGGATTTTAGGTGTCAAAAAAATTTTGTCGTACAAAAACATGTCCCAACCCATAATTTTCAGGCTGGTGGGTATGAAAATCTTTAAATCGATTTATCTCCGTTAATATGGCTCTAATCGAGATTTGGAGGGATTTTAGGTGTCAAAAATTTTTGTCGTACAAAAACATGACCCAACCCATAATTTTCAGACTGGCGAGTATGAAAATCTTTAAATCGATTTATCTCCGTTAATATGGCTCTAATCGAGATTTGGAGGGATTTTAGGTGTCAAAAATTTTTGTCGTACAAAAACATGACCCAACCCATAATTTTCAGACTGGCGAGTATGAAAATCTTTAAATCGATTTATCTCCGTTAATATGGCTCTAATCGAGATTTGGAGGGATTTTAGGTGTCAAAAATTTTTGTCGTACAAAAACATGACCCAACCCATAATTTTCAGACTGGCGAGTATGAAAATCTTTAAATCGATTTATCTCCGTTAATATGGCTCTAATCGAGATTTGGAGGGATTTTAGGTGTCAAAAATTTTTGTCGTACAAAAACATGACCCAACCCATAATTTTCAGACTGGCGAGTATGAAAATCTTTAAATCGATTTATCTCCGTTAATATGGCTCTAATCGAGATTTGGAGGGATTTTAGGTGTCAAAAATTTTTGTCGTACAAAAACATGTCCCAACCCATAATTTTCAGGCTGGCGAGTATGAAAATCTTTAAATCGATTTATCTCCGTTAATATGGCTCTAATCGAGATTTGGAGGGATTTTAGGTGTCAAAAAAATTTTTCGTACAAAAACATGTCCCAACCCATAATTTTCAGGCTGGTGGGTATGAAAATCTTTAAATCGATTTATCTCCGTTAATATGGCTCTAATCGAGATTTGGAGGGATTTTAGGTGTCAAAAATTTTTGTCGTACAAAAACATGACCCAACCCATAATTTTCAGGCTGGTGAGTATGAAAATCTTTAAATCGATTTATCTCCGTTAATATGGCTCTAATCGAGATTTGGAGGGATTTTAGGTGTCAAAAATTTTTGTCGTACAAAAACATGTACCAACCCATAATTTTCAGGCTGGCGAGTATGAAAATCTTTAAATCGATTTATCTCCGTTAATATGGCTCTAATCGAGATTTGGAGGGATTTTAGGTGTCAAAAATTTTTGTCGTACAAAAACATGTCCCAACCCATAATTTTCAGGCTGGCGAGTATGAAAATCTTTAAATCGATTTATCTCCGTTAATATGGCTCTAATCGAGATTTGGAGGGATTTCAGGTGTCAAAAAAATTTTTCGTACAAAAACATGTCCCAACCCATAATTTTCAGGCTGGTGGGTATGAAAATCTTTAAATCGATTTATCTCCGTTAATATGGCTCTAATCGAGATTTGGAGGGATTTTAGGTGTCAAAAATTTTTGTCGTACAAAAACATGACCCAACCCATAATTTTCAGACTGGCGAGTATGAAAATCTTTAAATCGATTTATCTCCGTTAATATGGCTCTAATCGAGATTTGGAGGGATTTTAGGTGTCAAAAATTTTTGTCGTACAAAAACATGACCCAACCCATAATTTTCAGACTGGCGAGTATGAAAATCTTTAAATCGATTTATCTCCGTTAATATGGCTCTAATCGAGATTTGGAGGGATTTTAGGTGTCAAAAATTTTTGTCGTACAAAAACATGACCCAACCCATAATTTTCAGACTGGCGAGTATGAAAATCTTTAAATCGATTTATCTCCGTTAATATGGCTCTAATCGAGATTTGGAGGGATTTTAGGTGTCAAAAATTTTTGTCGTACAAAAACATGTCCCAACCCATAATTTTCAGGCTGGCGAGTATGAAAATCTTTAAATCGATTTATCTCCGTTAATATGGCTCTAATCGAGATTTGGAGGGATTTCAGGTGTCAAAAAAAATTTTCGTACAAAAACATGTCCCAACCCATAATTTTCAGGCTGGTGGGTATGAAAATCTTTAAATCGATTTATCTCCGTTAATATGGCTCTAATCGAGATTTGGAGGGATTTTAGGTGTCAAAAATTTTTGTCGTACAAAAACATGTACCAACCCATAATTTTCAGGCTGGCGAGTATGAAAATCTTTAAATCGATTTATCTCCGTTAATATGGCTCTAATCGAGATTTGGAGGGATTTTAGGTGTCAAAAATTTTTGTCGTACAAAAACATGTCCCAACCCATAATTTTCAGGCTGGCGAGTATGAAAATCTTTAAATCGATTTATCTCCGTTAATATGGCTCTAATCGAGATTTGGAGGGATTTCAGGTGTCAAAAAAATTTTTCGTACAAAAACATGTCCCAACCCATAATTTTCAGGCTGGTGGGTATGAAAATCTTTAAATCGATTTATCTCCGTTAATATGGCTCTAATCGAGATTTGGAGGGATTTTAGGTGTCAAAAATTTTTGTCGTACAAAAACATGACCCAACCCATAATTTTCAGACTGGCGAGTATGAAAATCTTTAAATCGATTTATCTCCGTTAATATGGCTCTAATCGAGATTTGGAGGGATTTTAGGTGTCAAAAATTTTTGTCGTACAAAAACATGACCCAACCCATAATTTTCAGACTGGCGAGTATGAAAATCTTTAAATCGATTTATCTCCGTTAATATGGCTCTAATCGAGATTTGGAGGGATTTTAGGTGTCAAAAATTTTTGTCGTACAAAAACATGTCCCAACCCATAATTTTCAGGCTGGCGAGTATGAAAATCTTTAAATCGATTTATCTCCGTTAATATGGCTCTAATCGAGATTTGGAGGGATTTTAGGTGTCAAAAAAATTTTTCGTACAAAAACATGTCCCAACCCATAATTTTCAGGCTGGTGGGTATGAAAATCTTTAAATCGATTTATCTCCGTTAATATGGCTCTAATCGAGATTTGGAGGGATTTTAGGTGTCAAAAATTTTTGTCGTACAAAAACATGACCCAACCCATAATTTTCAGGCTGGCGAGTATGAAAATCTTTAAATCGATTTATCTCCGTTAATATGGCTCTAATCGAGATTTGGAGGGATTTTAGGTGTCAAAAATTTTTGTCGTACAAAAACATGTACCAACCCATAATTTTCAGGCTGGCGAGTATGAAAATCTTTAAATCGATTTATCTCCGTTAATATGGCTCTAATCGAGATTTGGAGGGATTTTAGGTGTCAAAAATTTTTGTCGTACAAAAACATGTCCCAACCCATAATTTTCAGGCTGGCGAGTATGAAAATCTTTAAATCGATTTATCTCCGTTAATATGGCTCTAATCGAGATTTGGAGGGATTTCAGGTGTCAAAAAAATTTTTCGTACAAAAACATGTCCCAACCCATAATTTTCAGGCTGGTGGGTATGAAAATCTTTAAATCGATTTATCTCCGTTAATATGGCTCTAATCGAGATTTGGAGGGATTTTAGGTGTCAAAAATTTTTGTCGTACAAAAACATGACCCAACCCATAATTTTCAGACTGGCGAGTATGAAAATCTTTAAATCGATTTATCTCCGTTAATATGGCTCTAATCGAGATTTGGAGGGATTTTAGGTGTCAAAAATTTTTGTCGTACAAAAACATGACCCAACCCATAATTTTCAGACTGGCGAGTATGAAAATCTTTAAATCGATTTATCTCCGTTAATATGGCTCTAATCGAGATTTGGAGGGATTTTAGGTGTCAAAAATTTTTGTCGTACAAAAACATGACCCAACCCATAATTTTCAGACTGGCGAGTATGAAAATCTTTAAATCGATTTATCTCCGTTAATATGGCTCTAATCGAGATTTGGAGGGATTTTAGGTGTCAAAAATTTTTGTCGTACAAAAACATGACCCAACCCATAATTTTCAGACTGGCGAGTATGAAAATCTTTAAATCGATTTATCTCCGTTAATATGGCTCTAATCGAGATTTGGAGGGATTTTAGGTGTCAAAAATTTTTGTCGTACAAAAACATGTCCCAACCCATAATTTTCAGGCTGGCGAGTATGAAAATCTTTAAATCGATTTATCTCCGTTAATATGGCTCTAATCGAGATTTGGAGGGATTTTAGGTGTCAAAAAATTTTTTTCGTACAAAAACATGTCCCAACCCATAATTTTCAGGCTGGTGAGTATGAAAATCTTTAAATCGATTTATCTCCGTTAATATGGCTCTAATCGAGATTTGGAGGGATTTTAGGTGTCAAAAATTTTTGTCGTACAAAAACATGACCCAACCCATAATTTTCAGGCTGGCGAGTATGAAAATCTTTAAATCGATTTATCTCCGTTAATATGGCTCTAATCGAGATTTGGAGGGATTTTAGGTGTCAAAATTTTTGTCGTACAAAAACATGACCCAACCCATAATTTTCAGACTGGCGAGTATGAAAATCTTTAAATCGATTTATCTCCGTTAATATGGCTCTAATCGAGATTTGGAGGGATTTTAGGTGTCAAAAATTTTTGTCGTACAAAAACATGTCCCAACCCATAATTTTCAGGCTGGCGAGTATGAAAATCTTTAAATCGATTTATCTCCGTTAATATGGCTCTAATCGAGATTTGGAGGGATTTTAGGTGTCAAAAATTTTTGTCGTACAAAAACATGTCCCAACCCATAATTTTCAGGCTGGCGAGTATGAAAATCTTTAAATCGATTTATCTCCGTTAATATGGCTCTAATCGAGATTTGGAGGGATTTCAGGTGTCAAAAAAATTTTTCGTACAAAAACATGTCCCAACCCATAATTTTCAGGCTGGTGGGTATGAAAATCTTTAAATCGATTTATCTCCGTTAATATGGCTCTAATCGAGATTTGGAGGGATTTTAGGTGTCAAAAAATTTTTGTCGTACAAAAACATGACCCAACCCATAATTTTCAGACTGGCGAGTATGAAAATCTTTAAATCGATTTATCTCCGTTAATATGGCTCTAATCGAGATTTGGAGGGATTTTAGGTGTCAAAAATTTTTGTCGTACAAAAACATGACCCAACCCATAATTTTCAGACTGGCGAGTATGAAAATCTTTAAATCGATTTATCTCCGTTAATATGGCTCTAATCGAGATTTGGAGGGATTTTAGGTGTCAAAAATTTTTGTCGTACAAAAACATGTCCCAACCCATAATTTTCAGGCTGGCGAGTATGAAAATCTTTAAATCGATTTATCTCCGTTAATATGGCTCTAATCGAGATTTGGAGGGATTTTAGGTGTCAAAAATTTTTGTCGTACAAAAACATGACCCAACCCATAATTTTCAGGCTGGCGAGTATGAAAATCTTTAAATCGATTTATCTCCGTTAATATGGCTCTAATCGAGATTTGGAGGGATTTTAGGTGTCAAAAAATTTTTCGTACAAAAACATGTCCCAACCCATAATTTTCAGGCTGGTGGGTATGAAAATCTTTAAATCGATTTATCTCCGTTAATATGGCTCTAATCGAGATTTGGAGGGATTTTAGGTGTCAAAAATTTTTGTCGTACAAAAACATGACCCAACCCATAATTTTCAGGCTGGCGAGTATGAAAATCTTTAAATCGATTTATCTCCGTTAATATGGCTCTAATCGAGATTTGGAGGGATTTTAGGTGTCAAAAATTTTTGTCGTACAAAAACATGTACCAACCCATAATTTTCAGGCTGGCGAGTATGAAAATCTTTAAATCGATTTATCTCCGTTAATATGGCTCTAATCGAGATTTGGAGGGATTTTAGGTGTCAAAAATTTTTGTCGTACAAAAACATGTCCCAACCCATAATTTTCAGGCTGGCGAGTATGAAAATCTTTAAATCGATTTATCTCCGTTAATATGGCTCTAATCGAGATTTGGAGGGATTTCAGGTGTCAAAAAAATTTTTCGTACAAAAACATGTCCCAACCCATAATTTTCAGGCTGGTGGGTATGAAAATCTTTAAATCGATTTATCTCCGTTAATATGGCTCTAATCGAGATTTGGAGGGATTTTAGGTGTCAAAAATTTTTGTCGTACAAAAACATGACCCAACCCATAATTTTCAGACTGGCGAGTATGAAAATCTTTAAATCGATTTATCTCCGTTAATATGGCTCTAATCGAGATTTGGAGGGATTTTAGGTGTCAAAAATTTTTGTCGTACAAAAACATGACCCAACCCATAATTTTCAGACTGGCGAGTATGAAAATCTTTAAATCGATTTATCTCCGTTAATATGGCTCTAATCGAGATTTGGAGGGATTTTAGGTGTCAAAAATTTTTGTCGTACAAAAACATGACCCAACCCATAATTTTCAGACTGGCGAGTATGAAAATCTTTAAATCGATTTATCTCCGTTAATATGGCTCTAATCGAGATTTGGAGGGATTTTAGGTGTCAAAAATTTTTGTCGTACAAAAACATGACCCAACCCATAATTTTCAGACTGGCGAGTATGAAAATCTTTAAATCGATTTATCTCCGTTAATATGGCTCTAATCGAGATTTGGAGGGATTTTAGGTGTCAAAAATTTTTGTCGTACAAAAACATGTCCCAACCCATAATTTTCAGGCTGGCGAGTATGAAAATCTTTAAATCGATTTATCTCCGTTAATATGGCTCTAATCGAGATTTGGAGGGATTTTAGGTGTCAAAAATTTTTGTCGTACAAAAACATGTCCCAACCCATAATTTTCAGGCTGGCGAGTATGAAAATCTTTAAATCGATTTATCTCCGTTAATATGGCTCTAATCGAGATTTGGAGGGATTTCAGGTGTCAAAAAAATTTTTCGTACAAAAACATGTCCCAACCCATAATTTTCAGGCTGGTGGGTATGAAAATCTTTAAATCGATTTATCTCCGTTAATATGGCTCTAATCGAGATTTGGAGGGATTTTAGGTGTCAAAAATTTTTGTCGTACAAAAACATGACCCAACCCATAATTTTCAGACTGGCGAGTATGAAAATCTTTAAATCGATTTATCTCCGTTAATATGGCTCTAATCGAGATTTGGAGGGATTTTAGGTGTCAAAAATTTTTGTCGTACAAAAACATGACCCAACCCATAATTTTCAGACTGGCGAGTATGAAAATCTTTAAATCGATTTATCTCCGTTAATATGGCTCTAATCGAGATTTGGAGGGATTTTAGGTGTCAAAAAATTTTTCGTACAAAAACATGACCCAACCCATAATTTTCAGACTGGCGAGTATGAAAATCTTTAAATCGATTTATCTCCGTTAATATGGCTCTAATCGAGATTTGGAGGGATTTTAGGTGTCAAAAATTTTTGTCGTACAAAAACATGTCCCAACCCATAATTTTCAGGCTGGCGAGTATGAAAATCTTTAAATCGATTTATCTCCGTTAATATGGCTCTAATCGAGATTTGGAGGGATTTTAGGTGTCAAAAAAATTTTTCGTACAAAAACATGTCCCAACCCATAATTTTCAGGCTGGTGGGTATGAAAATCTTTAAATCGATTTATCTCCGTTAATATGGCTCTAATCGAGATTTGGAGGGATTTTAGGTGTCAAAAATTTTTGTCGTACAAAAACATGACCCAACCCATAATTTTCAGGCTGGCGAGTATGAAAATCTTTAAATCGATTTATCTCCGTTAATATGGCTCTAATCGAGATTTGGAGGGATTTCAGGTGTCAAAAAAATTTTTTCGTACAAAAACATGTCCCAACCCATAATTTTCAGGCTGGTGGGTATGAAAATCTTTAAATCGATTTATCTCCGTTAATATGGCTCTAATCGAGATTTGGAGGGATTTCAGGTGTCAAAAAATTTTTTGTTTTTGCTTACAAAAACATGTCCCAACCCATAATTTTCAGGCTGGCGAGTATGAAAATCTTTAAATCGATTTATCTCCGTTAATATGGCTCTAATCGAGATTTGGAGGGATTTTAGGTGTCAAAAATTTTTGTCGTACAAAAACATGACCCAACCCATAATTTTCAGACTGGCGAGTATGAAAATCTTTAAATCGATTTATCTCCGTTAATATGGCTCTAATCGAGATTTGGAGGGATTTTAGGTGTCAAAAATTTTTGTCGTACAAAAACATGTCCCAACCCATAATTTTCAGGCTGGTGGGTATGAAAATCTTTAAATCGATTTATCTCCGTTAATATGGCTCTAATCGAGATTTGGAGGGATTTTAGGTGTCAAAAATTTTTGTCGTACAAAAACATGACCCAACCCATAATTTTCAGACTGGCGAGTATGAAAATCTTTAAATCGATTTATCTCCGTTAATATGGCTCTAATCGAGATTTGGAGGGATTTTAGGTGTCAAAAATTTTTGTCGTACAAAAACATGACCCAACCCATAATTTTCAGACTGGCGAGTATGAAAATCTTTAAATCGATTTATCTCCGTTAATATGGCTCTAATCGAGATTTGGAGGGATTTTAGGTGTCAAAAATTTTTGTCGTACAAAAACATGTACCAACCCATAATTTTCAGGCTGGCGAGTATGAAAATCTTTAAATCGATTTATCTCCGTTAATATGGCTCTAATCGAGATTTGGAGGGATTTTAGGTGTCAAAAATTTTTGTCGTACAAAAACATGTCCCAACCCATAATTTTCAGGCTGGCGAGTATGAAAATCTTTAAATCGATTTATCTCCGTTAATATGGCTCTAATCGAGATTTGGAGGGATTTCAGGTGTCAAAAAAATTTTTCGTACAAAAACATGTCCCAACCCATAATTTTCAGGCTGGTGGGTATGAAAATCTTTAAATCGATTTATCTCCGTTAATATGGCTCTAATCGAGATTTGGAGGGATTTTAGGTGTCAAAAATTTTTGTCGTACAAAAACATGACCCAACCCATAATTTTCAGACTGGCGAGTATGAAAATCTTTAAATCGATTTATCTCCGTTAATATGGCTCTAATCGAGATTTGGAGGGATTTTAGGTGTCAAAAATTTTTGTCGTACAAAAACATGACCCAACCCATAATTTTCAGACTGGCGAGTATGAAAATCTTTAAATCGATTTATCTCCGTTAATATGGCTCTAATCGAGATTTGGAGGGATTTTAGGTGTCAAAAATTTTTGTCGTACAAAAACATGACCCAACCCATAATTTTCAGACTGGCGAGTATGAAAATCTTTAAATCGATTTATCTCCGTTAATATGGCTCTAATCGAGATTTGGAGGGATTTTAGGTGTCAAAAATTTTTGTCGTACAAAAACATGTCCCAACCCATAATTTTCAGGCTGGCGAGTATGAAAATCTTTAAATCGATTTATCTCCGTTAATATGGCTCTAATCGAGATTTGGAGGGATTTTAGGTGTCAAAAAAATTTTTCGTACAAAAACATGTCCCAACCCATAATTTTCAGGCTGGTGGGTATGAAAATCTTTAAATCGATTTATCTCCGTTAATATGGCTCTAATCGAGATTTGGAGGGATTTTAGGTGTCAAAAATTTTTGTCGTACAAAAACATGACCCAACCCATAATTTTCAGGCTGGCGAGTATGAAAATCTTTAAATCGATTTATCTCCGTTAATATGGCTCTAATCGAGATTTGGAGGGATTTTAGGTGTCAAAAATTTTTGTCGTACAAAAACATGTACCAACCCATAATTTTCAGGCTGGCGAGTATGAAAATCTTTAAATCGATTTATCTCCGTTAATATGGCTCTAATCGAGATTTGGAGGGATTTTAGGTGTCAAAAATTTTTGTCGTACAAAAACATGTCCCAACCCATAATTTTCAGGCTGGCGAGTATGAAAATCTTTAAATCGATTTATCTCCGTTAATATGGCTCTAATCGAGATTTGGAGGGATTTCAGGTGTCAAAAAAATTTTTCGTACAAAAACATGTCCCAACCCATAATTTTCAGGCTGGTGGGTATGAAAATCTTTAAATCGATTTATCTCCGTTAATATGGCTCTAATCGAGATTTGGAGGGATTTTAGGTGTCAAAAATTTTTGTCGTACAAAAACATGACCCAACCCATAATTTTCAGACTGGCGAGTATGAAAATCTTTAAATCGATTTATCTCCGTTAATATGGCTCTAATCGAGATTTGGAGGGATTTTAGGTGTCAAAAATTTTTGTCGTACAAAAACATGACCCAACCCATAATTTTCAGACTGGCGAGTATGAAAATCTTTAAATCGATTTATCTCCGTTAATATGGCTCTAATCGAGATTTGGAGGGATTTTAGGTGTCAAAAATTTTTGTCGTACAAAAACATGACCCAACCCATAATTTTCAGACTGGCGAGTATGAAAATCTTTAAATCGATTTATCTCCGTTAATATGGCTCTAATCGAGATTTGGAGGGATTTTAGGTGTCAAAAATTTTTGTCGTACAAAAACATGTCCCAACCCATAATTTTCAGGCTGGCGAGTATGAAAATCTTTAAATCGATTTATCTCCGTTAATATGGCTCTAATCGAGATTTGGAGGGATTTTAGGTGTCAAAAAAATTTTTCGTACAAAAACATGTCCCAACCCATAATTTTCAGGCTGGTGGGTATGAAAATCTTTAAATCGATTTATCTCCGTTAATATGGCTCTAATCGAGATTTGGAGGGATTTTAGGTGTCAAAAATTTTTGTCGTACAAAAACATGACCCAACCCATAATTTTCAGGCTGGCGAGTATGAAAATCTTTAAATCGATTTATCTCCGTTAATATGGCTCTAATCGAGATTTGGAGGGATTTTAGGTGTCAAAAATTTTTGTCGTACAAAAACATGACCCAACCCATAATTTTCAGACTGGCGAGTATGAAAATCTTTAAATCGATTTATCTCCGTTAATATGGCTCTAATCGAGATTTGGAGGGATTTTAGGTGTCAAAAATTTTTGTCGTACAAAAACATGTCCCAACCCATAATTTTCAGGCTGGCGAGTATGAAAATCTTTAAATCGATTTATCTCCGTTAATATGGCTCTAATCGAGATTTGGAGGGATTTTAGGTGTCAAAAAAATTTTTCGTACAAAAACATGTCCCAACCCATAATTTTCAGGCTGGTGGGTATGAAAATCTTTAAATCGATTTATCTCCGTTAATATGGCTCTAATCGAGATTTGGAGGGATTTTAGGTGTCAAAAATTTTTGTCGTACAAAAACATGACCCAACCCATAATTTTCAGGCTGGCGAGTATGAAAATCTTTAAATCGATTTATCTCCGTTAATATGGCTCTAATCGAGATTTGGAGGGATTTTAGGTGTCAAAAAAATTTTTCGTACAAAAACATGTCCCAACCCATAATTTTCAGGCTGGTGGGTATGAAAATCTTTAAATCGATTTATCTCCGTTAATATGGCTCTAATCGAGATTTGGAGGGATTTTAGGTGTCAAAAATTTTTGTCGTACAAAAACATGACCCAACCCATAATTTTCAGGCTGGCGAGTATGAAAATCTTTAAATCGATTTATCTCCGTTAATATGGCTCTAATCGAGATTTGGAGGGATTTTAGGTGTCAAAAATTTTTGTCGTACAAAAACATGTACCAACCCATAATTTTCAGGCTGGCGAGTATGAAAATCTTTAAATCGATTTATCTCCGTTAATATGGCTCTAATCGAGATTTGGAGGGATTTTAGGTGTCAAAAATTTTTGTCGTACAAAAACATGTCCCAACCCATAATTTTCAGGCTGGCGAGTATGAAAATCTTTAAATCGATTTATCTCCGTTAATATGGCTCTAATCGAGATTTGGAGGGATTTCAGGTGTCAAAAAAATTTTTCGTACAAAAACATGTCCCAACCCATAATTTTCAGGCTGGTGGGTATGAAAATCTTTAAATCGATTTATCTCCGTTAATATGGCTCTAATCGAGATTTGGAGGGATTTTAGGTGTCAAAAATTTTTGTCGTACAAAAACATGACCCAACCCATAATTTTCAGACTGGCGAGTATGAAAATCTTTAAATCGATTTATCTCCGTTAATATGGCTCTAATCGAGATTTGGAGGGATTTTAGGTGTCAAAAATTTTTGTCGTACAAAAACATGACCCAACCCATAATTTTCAGACTGGCGAGTATGAAAATCTTTAAATCGATTTATCTCCGTTAATATGGCTCTAATCGAGATTTGGAGGGATTTTAGGTGTCAAAAATTTTTGTCGTACAAAAACATGACCCAACCCATAATTTTCAGACTGGCGAGTATGAAAATCTTTAAATCGATTTATCTCCGTTAATATGGCTCTAATCGAGATTTGGAGGGATTTTAGGTGTCAAAAATTTTTGTCGTACAAAAACATGACCCAACCCATAATTTTCAGACTGGCGAGTATGAAAATCTTTAAATCGATTTATCTCCGTTAATATGGCTCTAATCGAGATTTGGAGGGATTTTAGGTGTCAAAAATTTTTGTCGTACAAAAACATGTCCCAACCCATAATTTTCAGGCTGGCGAGTATGAAAATCTTTAAATCGATTTATCTCCGTTAATATGGCTCTAATCGAGATTTGGAGGGATTTTAGGTGTCAAAAATTTTTGTCGTACAAAAACATGTCCCAACCCATAATTTTCAGGCTGGCGAGTATGAAAATCTTTAAATCGATTTATCTCCGTTAATATGGCTCTAATCGAGATTTGGAGGGATTTCAGGTGTCAAAAAAATTTTTCGTACAAAAACATGTCCCAACCCATAATTTTCAGGCTGGTGGGTATGAAAATCTTTAAATCGATTTATCTCCGTTAATATGGCTCTAATCGAGATTTGGAGGGATTTTAGGTGTCAAAAATTTTTGTCGTACAAAAACATGACCCAACCCATAATTTTCAGACTGGCGAGTATGAAAATCTTTAAATCGATTTATCTCCGTTAATATGGCTCTAATCGAGATTTGGAGGGATTTTAGGTGTCAAAAATTTTTGTCGTACAAAAACATGACCCAACCCATAATTTTCAGACTGGCGAGTATGAAAATCTTTAAATCGATTTATCTCCGTTAATATGGCTCTAATCGAGATTTGGAGGGATTTTAGGTGTCAAAAATTTTTGTCGTACAAAAACATGTCCCAACCCATAATTTTCAGGCTGGCGAGTATGAAAATCTTTAAATCGATTTATCTCCGTTAATATGGCTCTAATCGAGATTTGGAGGGATTTTAGGTGTCAAAAAAATTTTTCGTACAAAAACATGTCCCAACCCATAATTTTCAGGCTGGTGGGTATGAAAATCTTTAAATCGATTTATCTCCGTTAATATGGCTCTAATCGAGATTTGGAGGGATTTTAGGTGTCAAAAATTTTTGTCGTACAAAAACATGACCCAACCCATAATTTTCAGGCTGGCGAGTATGAAAATCTTTAAATCGATTTATCTCCGTTAATATGGCTCTAATCGAGATTTGGAGGGATTTTAGGTGTCAAAAATTTTTGTCGTACAAAAACATGTCCCAACCCATAATTTTCAGGCTGGCGAGTATGAAAATCTTTAAATCGATTTATCTCCGTTAATATGGCTCTAATCGAGATTTGGAGGGATTTTAGGTGTCAAAAAAATTTTTCGTACAAAAACATGTCCCAACCCATAATTTTCAGGCTGGTGGGTATGAAAATCTTTAAATCGATTTATCTCCGTTAATATGGCTCTAATCGAGATTTGGAGGGATTTTAGGTGTCAAAAATTTTTGTCGTACAAAAACATGACCCAACCCATAATTTTCAGACTGGCGAGTATGAAAATCTTTAAATCGATTTATCTCCGTTAATATGGCTCTAATCGAGATTTGGAGGGATTTTAGGTGTCAAAAATTTTTGTCGTACAAAAACATGACCCAACCCATAATTTTCAGACTGGCGAGTATGAAAATCTTTAAATCGATTTATCTCCGTTAATATGGCTCTAATCGAGATTTGGAGGGATTTTAGGTGTCAAAAATTTTTGTCGTACAAAAACATGTCCCAACCCATAATTTTCAGGCTGGCGAGTATGAAAATCTTTAAATCGATTTATCTCCGTTAATATGGCTCTAATCGAGATTTGGAGGGATTTTAGGTGTCAAAAAAATTTTTCGTACAAAAACATGTCCCAACCCATAATTTTCAGGCTGGTGGGTATGAAAATCTTTAAATCGATTTATCTCCGTTAATATGGCTCTAATCGAGATTTGGAGGGATTTTAGGTGTCAAAAATTTTTGTCGTACAAAAACATGACCCAACCCATAATTTTCAGGCTGGCGAGTATGAAAATCTTTAAATCGATTTATCTCCGTTAATATGGCTCTAATCGAGATTTGGAGGGATTTTAGGTGTCAAAAATTTTTGTCGTACAAAAACATGTCCCAACCCATAATTTTCAGGCTGGCGAGTATGAAAATCTTTAAATCGATTTATCTCCGTTAATATGGCTCTAATCGAGATTTGGAGGGATTTCAGGTGTCAAAAAAATTTTTCGTACAAAAACATGTCCCAACCCATAATTTTCAGGCTGGTGGGTATGAAAATCTTTAAATCGATTTATCTCCGTTAATATGGCTCTAATCGAGATTTGGAGGGATTTCAGGTGTCAAAAAAATTTTTCGTACAAAAACATGTCCCAACCCATAATTTTCAGGCTGGTGGGTATGAAAATCTTTAAATCGATTTATCTCCGTTAATATGGCTCTAATCGAGATTTGGAGGGATTTTAGGTGTCAAAAATTTTTGTCGTACAAAAACATGACCCAACCCATAATTTTCAGACTGGCGAGTATGAAAATCTTTAAATCGATTTATCTCCGTTAATATGGCTCTAATCGAGATTTGGAGGGATTTTAGGTGTCAAAAATTTTTGTCGTACAAAAACATGACCCAACCCATAATTTTCAGACTGGCGAGTATGAAAATCTTTAAATCGATTTATCTCCGTTAATATGGCTCTAATCGAGATTTGGAGGGATTTTAGGTGTCAAAAATTTTTGTCGTACAAAAACATGACCCAACCCATAATTTTCAGACTGGCGAGTATGAAAATCTTTAAATCGATTTATCTCCGTTAATATGGCTCTAATCGAGATTTGGAGGGATTTTAGGTGTCAAAAATTTTTGTCGTACAAAAACATGTCCCAACCCATAATTTTCAGGCTGGCGAGTATGAAAATCTTTAAATCGATTTATCTCCGTTAATATGGCTCTAATCGAGATTTGGAGGGATTTTAGGTGTCAAAAAAATTTTTCGTACAAAAACATGTCCCAACCCATAATTTTCAGGCTGGTGGGTATGAAAATCTTTAAATCGATTTATCTCCGTTAATATGGCTCTAATCGAGATTTGGAGGGATTTTAGGTGTCAAAAATTTTTGTCGTACAAAAACATGACCCAACCCATAATTTTCAGGCTGGCGAGTATGAAAATCTTTAAATCGATTTATCTCCGTTAATATGGCTCTAATCGAGATTTGGAGGGATTTTAGGTGTCAAAAATTTTTGTCGTACAAAAACATGACCCAACCCATAATTTTCAGACTGGCGAGTATGAAAATCTTTAAATCGATTTATCTCCGTTAATATGGCTCTAATCGAGATTTGGAGGGATTTTAGGTGTCAAAAATTTTTGTCGTACAAAAACATGACCCAACCCATAATTTTCAGACTGGCGAGTATGAAAATCTTTAAATCGATTTATCTCCGTTAATATGGCTCTAATCGAGATTTGGAGGGATTTTAGGTGTCAAAAATTTTTGTCGTACAAAAACATGTCCCAACCCATAATTTTCAGGCTGGCGAGTATGAAAATCTTTAAATCGATTTATCTCCGTTAATATGGCTCTAATCGAGATTTGGAGGGATTTTAGGTGTCAAAAAAATTTTTCGTACAAAAACATGTCCCAACCCATAATTTTCAGGCTGGTGGGTATGAAAATCTTTAAATCGATTTATCTCCGTTAATATGGCTCTAATCGAGATTTGGAGGGATTTTAGGTGTCAAAAATTTTTGTCGTACAAAAACATGACCCAACCCATAATTTTCAGGCTGGCGAGTATGAAAATCTTTAAATCGATTTATCTCCGTTAATATGGCTCTAATCGAGATTTGGAGGGATTTTAGGTGTCAAAAATTTTTGTCGTACAAAAACATGACCCAACCCATAATTTTCAGACTGGCGAGTATGAAAATCTTTAAATCGATTTATCTCCGTTAATATGGCTCTAATCGAGATTTGGAGGGATTTTAGGTGTCAAAAATTTTTGTCGTACAAAAACATGTCCCAACCCATAATTTTCAGGCTGGCGAGTATGAAAATCTTTAAATCGATTTATCTCCGTTAATATGGCTCTAATCGAGATTTGGAGGGATTTCAGGTGTCAAAAAAATTTTTCGTACAAAAACATGTCCCAACCCATAATTTTCAGGCTGGTGGGTATGAAAATCTTTAAATCGATTTATCTCCGTTAATATGGCTCTAATCGAGATTTGGAGGGATTTCAGGTGTCAAAAAAATTTTTCGTACAAAAACATGTCCCAACCCATAATTTTCAGGCTGGTGGGTATGAAAATCTTTAAATCGATTTATCTCCGTTAATATGGCTCTAATCGAGATTTGGAGGGATTTTAGGTGTCAAAAATTTTTGTCGTACAAAAACATGACCCAACCCATAATTTTCAGACTGGCGAGTATGAAAATCTTTAAATCGATTTATCTCCGTTAATATGGCTCTAATCGAGATTTGGAGGGATTTTAGGTGTCAAAAATTTTTGTCGTACAAAAACATGACCCAACCCATAATTTTCAGACTGGCGAGTATGAAAATCTTTAAATCGATTTATCTCCGTTAATATGGCTCTAATCGAGATTTGGAGGGATTTTAGGTGTCAAAAATTTTTGTCGTACAAAAACATGACCCAACCCATAATTTTCAGACTGGCGAGTATGAAAATCTTTAAATCGATTTATCTCCGTTAATATGGCTCTAATCGAGATTTGGAGGGATTTTAGGTGTCAAAAATTTTTGTCGTACAAAAACATGTCCCAACCCATAATTTTCAGGCTGGCGAGTATGAAAATCTTTAAATCGATTTATCTCCGTTAATATGGCTCTAATCGAGATTTGGAGGGATTTTAGGTGTCAAAAAAATTTTTCGTACAAAAACATGTCCCAACCCATAATTTTCAGGCTGGTGGGTATGAAAATCTTTAAATCGATTTATCTCCGTTAATATGGCTCTAATCGAGATTTGGAGGGATTTTAGGTGTCAAAAATTTTTGTCGTACAAAAACATGACCCAACCCATAATTTTCAGGCTGGCGAGTATGAAAATCTTTAAATCGATTTATCTCCGTTAATATGGCTCTAATCGAGATTTGGAGGGATTTTAGGTGTCAAAAATTTTTGTCGTACAAAAACATGACCCAACCCATAATTTTCAGACTGGCGAGTATGAAAATCTTTAAATCGATTTATCTCCGTTAATATGGCTCTAATCGAGATTTGGAGGGATTTTAGGTGTCAAAAATTTTTGTCGTACAAAAACATGACCCAACCCATAATTTTCAGACTGGCGAGTATGAAAATCTTTAAATCGATTTATCTCCGTTAATATGGCTCTAATCGAGATTTGGAGGGATTTTAGGTGTCAAAAATTTTTGTCGTACAAAAACATGTCCCAACCCATAATTTTCAGGCTGGCGAGTATGAAAATCTTTAAATCGATTTATCTCCGTTAATATGGCTCTAATCGAGATTTGGAGGGATTTTAGGTGTCAAAAAAATTTTTCGTACAAAAACATGTCCCAACCCATAATTTTCAGGCTGGTGGGTATGAAAATCTTTAAATCGATTTATCTCCGTTAATATGGCTCTAATCGAGATTTGGAGGGATTTTAGGTGTCAAAAATTTTTGTCGTACAAAAACATGACCCAACCCATAATTTTCAGGCTGGCGAGTATGAAAATCTTTAAATCGATTTATCTCCGTTAATATGGCTCTAATCGAGATTTGGAGGGATTTTAGGTGTCAAAAATTTTTGTCGTACAAAAACATGACCCAACCCATAATTTTCAGACTGGCGAGTATGAAAATCTTTAAATCGATTTATCTCCGTTAATATGGCTCTAATCGAGATTTGGAGGGATTTTAGGTGTCAAAAATTTTTGTCGTACAAAAACATGTCCCAACCCATAATTTTCAGGCTGGCGAGTATGAAAATCTTTAAATCGATTTATCTCCGTTAATATGGCTCTAATCGAGATTTGGAGGGATTTTAGGTGTCAAAAAAATTTTTCGTACAAAAACATGTCCCAACCCATAATTTTCAGGCTGGTGGGTATGAAAATCTTTAAATCGATTTATCTCCGTTAATATGGCTCTAATCGAGATTTGGAGGGATTTTAGGTGTCAAAAATTTTTGTCGTACAAAAACATGACCCAACCCATAATTTTCAGGCTGGCGAGTATGAAAATCTTTAAATCGATTTATCTCCGTTAATATGGCTCTAATCGAGATTTGGAGGGATTTTAGGTGTCAAAAATTTTTGTCGTACAAAAACATGTACCAACCCATAATTTTCAAGCTGGCGAGTATGAAAATCTTTAAATCGATTTATCTCCGTTAATATGGCTCTAATCGAGATTTGGAGGGATTTTAGGTGTCAAAAATTTTTGTCGTACAAAAACATGTCCCAACCCATAATTTTCAGGCTGGCGAGTATGAAAATCTTTAAATCGATTTATCTCCGTTAATATGGCTCTAATCGAGATTTGGAGGGATTTCAGGTGTCAAAAAAATTTTTCGTACAAAAACATGTCCCAACCCATAATTTTCAGGCTGGTGGGTATGAAAATCTTTAAATCGATTTATCTCCGTTAATATGGCTCTAATCGAGATTTGGAGGGATTTTAGGTGTCAAAAATTTTTGTCGTACAAAAACATGTCCCAACCCATAATTTTCAGGCTGGCGAGTATGAAAATCTTTAAATCGATTTATCTCCGTTAATATGGCTCTAATCGAGATTTGGAGGGATTTTAGGTGTCAAAAATTTTTGTCGTACAAAAACAAGTCTCAACCCATAATTTTCAGACTGGCGAGTATGAAAATCTTTAAATCGATTTATCTCCGTTAATATGGCTCTAATCGAGATTTGGAGGGATTTTAGGTGTCAAAAATTTTTGTCGTACAAAAACATGTCTCAACCCATAATTTTCAGGCTGGTGGGTATGAAAATCTTTAAATCGATTTATCTCCGTTAATATGGCTCTAATCGAGATTTGGAGGGATTTTAGGTGTCAAAAATTTTTGTCGTACAAAAACATGACCCAACCCATAATTTTCAGGCTGGCGAGTATGAAAATCTTTAAATCGATTTATCTCCGTTAATATGGCTCTAATCGAGATTTGGAGGGATTTAAGGTGTCAAAAAAATTTTTCGTACAAAAACATGTCCCAACCCATAATTTTCAGGCTGGTGGGTATGAAAATCTTTAAATCGATTTATCTCCGTTAATATGGCTCTAATCGAGATTTGGAGGGATTTTAGGTGTCAAAAATTTTTGTCGTACAAAAACATGACCCAACCCATAATTTTCAGACTGGCGAGTATGAAAATCTTTAAATCGATTTATCTCCGTTAATATGGCTCTAATCGAGATTTGGAGGGATTTTAGGTGTCAAAAATTTTTGTCGTACAAAAACATGACCCAACCCATAATTTTCAGACTGGCGAGTATGAAAATCTTTAAATCGATTTATCTCCGTTAATATGGCTCTAATCGAGATTTGGAGGGATTTTAGGTGTCAAAAATTTTTGTCGTACAAAAACATGACCCAACCCATAATTTTCAGACTGGCGAGTATGAAAATCTTTAAATCGATTTATCTCCGTTAATATGGCTCTAATCGAGATTTGGAGGGATTTTAGGTGTCAAAAATTTTTGTCGTACAAAAACATGTCCCAACCCATAATTTTCAGGCTGGCGAGTATGAAAATCTTTAAATCGATTTATCTCCGTTAATATGGCTCTAATCGAGATTTGGAGGGATTTTAGGTGTCAAAAAAAATTTTCGTACAAAAACATGTCCCAACCCATAATTTTCAGGCTGGTGGGTATGAAAATCTTTAAATCGATTTATCTCCGTTAATATGGCTCTAATCGAGATTTGGAGGGATTTTAGGTGTCAAAAATTTTTGTCGTACAAAAACATGACCCAACCCATAATTTTCAGGCTGGCGAGTATGAAAATCTTTAAATCGATTTATCTCCGTTAATATGGCTCTAATCGAGATTTGGAGGGATTTTAGGTGTCAAAAATTTTTGTCGTACAAAAACATGTACCAACCCATAATTTTCAGGCTGGCGAGTATGAAAATCTTTAAATCGATTTATCTCCGTTAATATGGCTCTAATCGAGATTTGGAGGGATTTTAGGTGTCAAAAATTTTTGTCGTACAAAAACATGTCCCAACCCATAATTTTCAGGCTGGCGAGTATGAAAATCTTTAAATCGATTTATCTCCGTTAATATGGCTCTAATCGAGATTTGGAGGGATTTTAGGTGTCAAAAATTTTTGTCGTACAAAAACATGACCCAACCCATAATTTTCAGACTGGCGAGTATGAAAATCTTTAAATCGATTTATCTCCGTTAATATGGCTCTAATCGAGATTTGGAGGGATTTTAGGTGTCAAAAATTTTTGTCGTACAAAAACATGACCCAACCCATAATTTTCAGACTGGCGAGTATGAAAATCTTTAAATCGATTTATCTCCGTTAATATGGCTCTAATCGAGATTTGGAGGGATTTTAGGTGTCAAAAATTTTTGTCGTACAAAAACATGTCCCAACCCATAATTTTCAGGCTGGCGAGTATGAAAATCTTTAAATCGATTTATCTCCGTTAATATGGCTCTAATCGAGATTTGGAGGGATTTTAGGTGTCAAAAAAATTTTTCGTACAAAAACATGTCCCAACCCATAATTTTCAGGCTGGTGGGTATGAAAATCTTTAAATCGATTTATCTCCGTTAATATGGCTCTAATCGAGATTTGGAGGGATTTTAGGTGTCAAAAATTTTTGTCGTACAAAAACATGACCCAACCCATAATTTTCAGGCTGGCGAGTATGAAAATCTTTAAATCGATTTATCTCCGTTAATATGGCTCTAATCGAGATTTGGAGGGATTTTAGGTGTCAAAAATTTTTGTCGTACAAAAACATGACCCAACCCATAATTTTCAGACTGGCGAGTATGAAAATCTTTAAATCGATTTATCTCCGTTAATATGGCTCTAATCGAGATTTGGAGGGATTTTAGGTGTCAAAAATTTTTGTCGTACAAAAACATGACCCAACCCATAATTTTCAGACTGGCGAGTATGAAAATCTTTAAATCGATTTATCTCCGTTAATATGGCTCTAATCGAGATTTGGAGGGATTTTAGGTGTCAAAAATTTTTGTCGTACAAAAACATGACCCAACCCATAATTTTCAGACTGGCGAGTATGAAAATCTTTAAATCGATTTATCTCCGTTAATATGGCTCTAATCGAGATTTGGAGGGATTTTAGGTGTCAAAAATTTTTGTCGTACAAAAACATGACCCAACCCATAATTTTCAGACTGGCGAGTATGAAAATCTTTAAATCGATTTATCTCCGTTAATATGGCTCTAATCGAGATTTGGAGGGATTTTAGGTGTCAAAAATTTTTGTCGTACAAAAACATGTCCCAACCCATAATTTTCAGGCTGGCGAGTATGAAAATCTTTAAATCGATTTATCTCCGTTAATATGGCTCTAATCGAGATTTGGAGGGATTTTAGGTGTCAAAAATTTTTGTCGTACAAAAACATGACCCAACCCATAATTTTCAGACTGGCGAGTATGAAAATCTTTAAATCGATTTATCTCCGTTAATATGGCTCTAATCGAGATTTGGAGGGATTTTAGGTGTCAAAAATTTTTGTCGTACAAAAACATGACCCAACCCATAATTTTCAGACTGGCGAGTATGAAAATCTTTAAATCGATTTATCTCCGTTAATATGGCTCTAATCGAGATTTGGAGGGATTTTAGGTGTCAAAAATTTTTGTCGTACAAAAACATGACCCAACCCATAATTTTCAGACTGGCGAGTATGAAAATCTTTAAATCGATTTATCTCCGTTAATATGGCTCTAATCGAGATTTGGAGGGATTTTAGGTGTCAAAAATTTTTGTCGTACAAAAACATGACCCAACCCATAATTTTCAGACTGGCGAGTATGAAAATCTTTAAATCGATTTATCTCCGTTAATATGGCTCTAATCGAGATTTGGAGGGATTTTAGGTGTCAAAAATTTTTGTCGTACAAAAACATGTCCCAACCCATAATTTTCAGGCTGGCGAGTATGAAAATCTTTAAATCGATTTATCTCCGTTAATATGGCTCTAATCGAGATTTGGAGGGATTTTAGGTGTCAAAAAAATTTTTCGTACAAAAACATGTCCCAACCCATAATTTTCAGGCTGGTGGGTATGAAAATCTTTAAATCGATTTATCTCCGTTAATATGGCTCTAATCGAGATTTGGAGGGATTTTAGGTGTCAAAAATTTTTGTCGTACAAAAACATGACCCAACCTATAATTTTCAGGCTGGCGAGTATGAAAATCTTTAAATCGATTTATCTCCGTTAATATGGCTCTAATCGAGATTTGGAGGGATTTTAGGTGTCAAAAATTTTTGTCGTACAAAAACATGACCCAACCCATAATTTTCAGACTGGCGAGTATGAAAATCTTTAAATCGATTTATCTCCGTTAATATGGCTCTAATCGAGATTTGGAGGGATTTTAGGTGTCAAAAATTTTTGTCGTACAAAAACATGACCCAACCCATAATTTTCAGACTGGCGAGTATGAAAATCTTTAAATCGATTTATCTCCGTTAATATGGCTCTAATCGAGATTTGGAGGGATTTTAGGTGTCAAAAATTTTTGTCGTACAAAAACATGACCCAACCCATAATTTTCAGACTGGCGAGTATGAAAATCTTTAAATCGATTTATCTCCGTTAATATGGCTCTAATCGAGATTTGGAGGGATTTTAGGTGTCAAAAATTTTTGTCGTACAAAAACATGACCCAACCCATAATTTTCAGACTGGCGAGTATGAAAATCTTTAAATCGATTTATCTCCGTTAATATGGCTCTAATCGAGATTTGGAGGGATTTTAGGTGTCAAAAATTTTTGTCGTACAAAAACATGACCCAACCCATAATTTTCAGACTGGCGAGTATGAAAATCTTTAAATCGATTTATCTCCGTTAATATGGCTCTAATCGAGATTTGGAGGGATTTTAGGTGTCAAAAATTTTTGTCGTACAAAAACATGACCCAACCCATAATTTTCAGACTGGCGAGTATGAAAATCTTTAAATCGATTTATCTCCGTTAATATGGCTCTAATCGAGATTTGGAGGGATTTTAGGTGTCAAAAATTTTTGTCGTACAAAAACATGTCCCAACCCATAATTTTCAGGCTGGCGAGTATGAAAATCTTTAAATCGATTTATCTCCGTTAATATGGCTCTAATCGAGATTTGGAGGGATTTTAGGTGTCAAAAAAATTTTTCGTACAAAAACATGTCCCAACCCATAATTTTCAGGCTGGTGGGTATGAAAATCTTTAAATCGATTTATCTCCGTTAATATGGCTCTAATCGAGATTTGGAGGGATTTTAGGTGTCAAAAATTTTTGTCGTACAAAAACATGACCCAACCCATAATTTTCAGGCTGGCGAGTATGAAAATCTTTAAATCGATTTATCTCCGTTAATATGGCTCTAATCGAGATTTGGAGGGATTTTAGGTGTCAAAAATTTTTGTCGTACAAAAACATGACCCAACCCATAATTTTCAGACTGGCGAGTATGAAAATCTTTAAATCGATTTATCTCCGTTAATATGGCTCTAATCGAGATTTGGAGGGATTTTAGGTGTCAAAAATTTTTGTCGTACAAAAACATGTCCCAACCCATAATTTTCAGGCTGGCGAGTATGAAAATCTTTAAATCGATTTATCTCCGTTAATATGGCTCTAATCGAGATTTGGAGGGATTTTAGGTGTCAAAAAAATTTTTCGTACAAAAACATGTCCCAACCCATAATTTTCAGGCTGGTGGGTATGAAAATCTTTAAATCGATTTATCTCCGTTAATATGGCTCTAATCGAGATTTGGAGGGATTTTAGGTGTCAAAAATTTTTGTCGTACAAAAACATGACCCAACCCATAATTTTCAGGCTGGCGAGTATGAAAATCTTTAAATCGATTTATCTCCGTTAATATGGCTCTAATCGAGATTTGGAGGGATTTTAGGTGTCAAAAAAATTTTTCGTACAAAAACATGTCCCAACCCATAATTTTCAGGCTGGTGGGTATGAAAATCTTTAAATCGATTTATCTCCGTTAATATGGCTCTAATCGAGATTTGGAGGGATTTTAGGTGTCAAAAATTTTTGTCGTACAAAAACATGACCCAACCCATAATTTTCAGACTGGCGAGTATGAAAATCTTTAAATCGATTTATCTCCGTTAATATGGCTCTAATCGAGATTTGGAGGGATTTTAGGTGTCAAAAATTTTTGTCGTACAAAAACATGACCCAACCCATAATTTTCAGACTGGCGAGTATGAAAATCTTTAAATCGATTTATCTCCGTTAATATGGCTCTAATCGAGATTTGGAGGGATTTTAGGTGTCAAAAATTTTTGTCGTACAAAAACATGACCCAACCCATAATTTTCAGACTGGCGAGTATGAAAATCTTTAAATCGATTTATCTCCGTTAATATGGCTCTAATCGAGATTTGGAGGGATTTTAGGTGTCAAAAATTTTTGTCGTACAAAAACATGACCCAACCCATAATTTTCAGACTGGCGAGTATGAAAATCTTTAAATCGATTTATCTCCGTTAATATGGCTCTAATCGAGATTTGGAGGGATTTTAGGTGTCAAAAATTTTTGTCGTACAAAAACATGTCCCAACCCATAATTTTCAGGCTGGCGAGTATGAAAATCTTTAAATCGATTTATCTCCGTTAATATGGCTCTAATCGAGATTTGGAGGGATTTCAGGTGTCAAAAAAATTTTTCGTACAAAAACATGTCCCAACCCATAATTTTCAGGCTGGTGGGTATGAAAATCTTTAAATCGATTTATCTCCGTTAATATGGCTCTAATCGAGATTTGGAGGGATTTTAGGTGTCAAAAATTTTTGTCGTACAAAAACATGTACCAACCCATAATTTTCAGGCTGGCGAGTATGAAAATCTTTAAATCGATTTATCTCCGTTAATATGGCTCTAATCGAGATTTGGAGGGATTTTAGGTGTCAAAAATTTTTGTCGTACAAAAACATGTCCCAACCCATAATTTTCAGGCTGGCGAGTATGAAAATCTTTAAATCGATTTATCTCCGTTAATATGGCTCTAATCGAGATTTGGAGGGATTTCAGGTGTCAAAAAAATTTTTCGTACAAAAACATGTCCCAACCCATAATTTTCAGGCTGGTGGGTATGAAAATCTTTAAATCGATTTATCTCCGTTAATATGGCTCTAATCGAGATTTGGAGGGATTTTAGGTGTCAAAAATTTTTGTCGTACAAAAACATGACCCAACCCATAATTTTCAGACTGGCGAGTATGAAAATCTTTAAATCGATTTATCTCCGTTAATATGGCTCTAATCGAGATTTGGAGGGATTTTAGGTGTCAAAAATTTTTGTCGTACAAAAACATGACCCAACCCATAATTTTCAGACTGGCGAGTATGAAAATCTTTAAATCGATTTATCTCCGTTAATATGGCTCTAATCGAGATTTGGAGGGATTTTAGGTGTCAAAAATTTTTGTCGTACAAAAACATGACCCAACCCATAATTTTCAGACTGGCGAGTATGAAAATCTTTAAATCGATTTATCTCCGTTAATATGGCTCTAATCGAGATTTGGAGGGATTTTAGGTGTCAAAAATTTTTGTCGTACAAAAACATGTCCCAACCCATAATTTTCAGGCTGGCGAGTATGAAAATCTTTAAATCGATTTATCTCCGTTAATATGGCTCTAATCGAGATTTGGAGGGATTTTAGGTGTCAAAAAAATTTTTCGTACAAAAACATGTCCCAACCCATAATTTTCAGGCTGGTGGGTATGAAAATCTTTAAATCGATTTATCTCCGTTAATATGGCTCTAATCGAGATTTGGAGGGATTTTAGGTGTCAAAAATTTTTGTCGTACAAAAACATGACCCAACCCATAATTTTCAGGCTGGCGAGTATGAAAATCTTTAAATCGATTTATCTCCGTTAATATGGCTCTAATCGAGATTTGGAGGGATTTTAGGTGTCAAAAATTTTTGTCGTACAAAAACATGTACCAACCCATAATTTTCAGGCTGGCGAGTATGAAAATCTTTAAATCGATTTATCTCCGTTAATATGGCTCTAATCGAGATTTGGAGGGATTTTAGGTGTCAAAAATTTTTGTCGTACAAAAACATGTCCCAACCCATAATTTTCAGGCTGGCGAGTATGAAAATCTTTAAATCGATTTATCTCCGTTAATATGGCTCTAATCGAGATTTGGAGGGATTTCAGGTGTCAAAAAAATTTTTCGTACAAAAACATGTCCCAACCCATAATTTTCAGGCTGGTGGGTATGAAAATCTTTAAATCGATTTATCTCCGTTAATATGGCTCTAATCGAGATTTGGAGGGATTTTAGGTGTCAAAAATTTTTGTCGTACAAAAACATGACCCAACCCATAATTTTCAGACTGGCGAGTATGAAAATCTTTAAATCGATTTATCTCCGTTAATATGGCTCTAATCGAGATTTGGAGGGATTTTAGGTGTCAAAAATTTTTGTCGTACAAAAACATGACCCAACCCATAATTTTCAGACTGGCGAGTATGAAAATCTTTAAATCGATTTATCTCCGTTAATATGGCTCTAATCGAGATTTGGAGGGATTTTAGGTGTCAAAAATTTTTGTCGTACAAAAACATGACCCAACCCATAATTTTCAGACTGGCGAGTATGAAAATCTTTAAATCGATTTATCTCCGTTAATATGGCTCTAATCGAGATTTGGAGGGATTTTAGGTGTCAAAAATTTTTGTCGTACAAAAACATGTCCCAACCCATAATTTTCAGGCTGGCGAGTATGAAAATCTTTAAATCGATTTATCTCCGTTAATATGGCTCTAATCGAGATTTGGAGGGATTTTAGGTGTCAAAAAAATTTTTCGTACAAAAACATGTCCCAACCCATAATTTTCAGGCTGGTGGGTATGAAAATCTTTAAATCGATTTATCTCCGTTAATATGGCTCTAATCGAGATTTGGAGGGATTTTAGGTGTCAAAAATTTTTGTCGTACAAAAACATGACCCAACCCATAATTTTCAGGCTGGCGAGTATGAAAATCTTTAAATCGATTTATCTCCGTTAATATGGCTCTAATCGAGATTTGGAGGGATTTTAGGTGTCAAAAATTTTTGTCGTACAAAAACATGACCCAACCCATAATTTTCAGACTGGCGAGTACGAAAATCTTTAAATCGATTTATCTCCGTTAATATGGCTCTAATCGAGATTTGGAGGGATTTTAGGTGTCAAAAATTTTTGTCGTACAAAAACATGTCCCAACCCATAATTTTCAGGCTGGCGAGTATGAAAATCTTTAAATCGATTTATCTCCGTTAATATGGCTCTAATCGAGATTTGGAGGGATTTTAGGTGTCAAAAAAATTTTTCGTACAAAAACATGTCCCAACCCATAATTTTCAGGCTGGTGGGTATGAAAATCTTTAAATCGATTTATCTCCGTTAATATGGCTCTAATCGAGATTTGGAGGGATTTTAGGTGTCAAAAATTTTTGTCGTACAAAAACATGACCCAACCCATAATTTTCAGGCTGGCGAGTATGAAAATCTTTAAATCGATTTATCTCCGTTAATATGGCTCTAATCGAGATTTGGAGGGATTTTAGGTGTCAAAAATTTTTGTCGTACAAAAACATGACCCAACCCATAATTTTCAGACTGGCGAGTATGAAAATCTTTAAATCGATTTATCTCCGTTAATATGGCTCTAATCGAGATTTGGAGGGATTTTAGGTGTCAAAAATTTTTGTCGTACAAAAACATGACCCAACCCATAATTTTCAGACTGGCGAGTATGAAAATCTTTAAATCGATTTATCTCCGTTAATATGGCTCTAATCGAGATTTGGAGGGATTTTAGGTGTCAAAAATTTTTGTCGTACAAAAACATGACCCAACCCATAATTTTCAGACTGGCGAGTATGAAAATCTTTAAATCGATTTATCTCCGTTAATATGGCTCTAATCGAGATTTGGAGGGATTTTAGGTGTCAAAAATTTTTGTCGTACAAAAACATGTCCCAACCCATAATTTTCAGGCTGGCGAGTATGAAAATCTTTAAATCGATTTATCTCCGTTAATATGGCTCTAATCGAGATTTGGAGGGATTTTAGGTGTCAAAAAAATTTTTCGTACAAAAACATGTCCCAACCCATAATTTTCAGGCTGGTGGGTATGAAAATCTTTAAATCGATTTATCTCCGTTAATATGGCTCTAATCGAGATTTGGAGGGATTTTAGGTGTCAAAAATTTTTGTCGTACAAAAACATGACCCAACCCATAATTTTCAGGCTGGCGAGTATGAAAATCTTTAAATCGATTTATCTCCGTTAATATGGCTCTAATCGAGATTTGGAGGGATTTTAGGTGTCAAAAATTTTTGTCGTACAAAAACATGTACCAACCCATAATTTTCAGGCTGGCGAGTATGAAAATCTTTAAATCGATTTATCTCCGTTAATATGGCTCTAATCGAGATTTGGAGGGATTTTAGGTGTCAAAAATTTTTGTCGTACAAAAACATGTCCCAACCCATAATTTTCAGGCTGGCGAGTATGAAAATCTTTAAATCGATTTATCTCCGTTAATATGGCTCTAATCGAGATTTGGAGGGATTTCAGGTGTCAAAAAAATTTTTCGTACAAAAACATGTCCCAACCCATAATTTTCAGGCTGGTGGGTATGAAAATCTTTAAATCGATTTATCTCCGTTAATATGGCTCTAATCGAGATTTGGAGGGATTTTAGGTGTCAAAAATTTTTGTCGTACAAAAACATGACCCAACCCATAATTTTCAGACTGGCGAGTATGAAAATCTTTAAATCGATTTATCTCCGTTAATATGGCTCTAATCGAGATTTGGAGGGATTTTAGGTGTCAAAAATTTTTGTCGTACAAAAACATGACCCAACCCATAATTTTCAGACTGGCGAGTATGAAAATCTTTAAATCGATTTATCTCCGTTAATATGGCTCTAATCGAGATTTGGAGGGATTTTAGGTGTCAAAAATTTTTGTCGTACAAAAACATGACCCAACCCATAATTTTCAGACTGGCGAGTATGAAAATCTTTAAATCGATTTATCTCCGTTAATATGGCTCTAATCGAGATTTGGAGGGATTTTAGGTGTCAAAAATTTTTGTCGTACAAAAACATGTCCCAACCCATAATTTTCAGGCTGGCGAGTATGAAAATCTTTAAATCGATTTATCTCCGTTAATATGGCTCTAATCGAGATTTGGAGGGATTTTAGGTGTCAAAAAAATTTTTCGTACAAAAACATGTCCCAACCCATAATTTTCAGGCTGGTGGGTATGAAAATCTTTAAATCGATTTATCTCCGTTAATATGGCTCTAATCGAGATTTGGAGGGATTTTAGGTGTCAAAAATTTTTGTCGTACAAAAACATGACCCAACCCATAATTTTCAGGCTGGCGAGTATGAAAATCTTTAAATCGATTTATCTCCGTTAATATGGCTCTAATCGAGATTTGGAGGGATTTTAGGTGTCAAAAATTTTTGTCGTACAAAAACATGACCCAACCCATAATTTTCAGACTGGCGAGTACGAAAATCTTTAAATCGATTTATCTCCGTTAATATGGCTCTAATCGAGATTTGGAGGGATTTTAGGTGTCAAAAATTTTTGTCGTACAAAAACATGTCCCAACCCATAATTTTCAGGCTGGCGAGTATGAAAATCTTTAAATCGATTTATCTCCGTTAATATGGCTCTAATCGAGATTTGGAGGGATTTTAGGTGTCAAAAAAATTTTTCGTACAAAAACATGTCCCAACCCATAATTTTCAGGCTGGTGGGTATGAAAATCTTTAAATCGATTTATCTCCGTTAATATGGCTCTAATCGAGATTTGGAGGGATTTTAGGTGTCAAAAATTTTTGTCGTACAAAAACATGACCCAACCCATAATTTTCAGGCTGGCGAGTATGAAAATCTTTAAATCGATTTATCTCCGTTAATATGGCTCTAATCGAGATTTGGAGGGATTTTAGGTGTCAAAAATTTTTGTCGTACAAAAACATGACCCAACCCATAATTTTCAGACTGGCGAGTATGAAAATCTTTAAATCGATTTATCTCCGTTAATATGGCTCTAATCGAGATTTGGAGGGATTTTAGGTGTCAAAAATTTTTGTCGTACAAAAACATGTCCCAACCCATAATTTTCAGGCTGGCGAGTATGAAAATCTTTAAATCGATTTATCTCCGTTAATATGGCTCTAATCGAGATTTGGAGGGATTTTAGGTGTCAAAAATTTTTGTCGTACAAAAACATGACCCAACCCATAATTTTCAGACTGGCGAGTATGAAAATCTTTAAATCGATTTATCTCCGTTAATATGGCTCTAATCGAGATTTGGAGGGATTTTAGGTGTCAAAAATTTTTGTCGTACAAAAACATGTCCCAACCCATAATTTTCAGGCTGGCGAGTATGAAAATCTTTAAATCGATTTATCTCCGTTAATATGGCTCTAATCGAGATTTGGAGGGATTTTAGGTGTCAAAAAAATTTTTCGTACAAAAACATGTCCCAACCCATAATTTTCAGGCTGGTGGGTATGAAAATCTTTAAATCGATTTATCTCCGTTAATATGGCTCTAATCGAGATTTGGAGGGATTTTAGGTGTCAAAAATTTTTGTCGTACAAAAACATGACCCAACCCATAATTTTCAGGCTGGCGAGTATGAAAATCTTTAAATCGATTTATCTCCGTTAATATGGCTCTAATCGAGATTTGGAGGGATTTTAGGTGTCAAAAATTTTTGTCGTACAAAAACATGACCCAACCCATAATTTTCAGACTGGCGAGTACGAAAATCTTTAAATCGATTTATCTCCGTTAATATGGCTCTAATCGAGATTTGGAGGGATTTTAGGTGTCAAAAATTTTTGTCGTACAAAAACATGTCCCAACCCATAATTTTCAGGCTGGCGAGTATGAAAATCTTTAAATCGATTTATCTCCGTTAATATGGCTCTAATCGAGATTTGGAGGGATTTTAGGTGTCAAAAAAATTTTTCGTACAAAAACATGTCCCAACCCATAATTTTCAGGCTGGTGGGTATGAAAATCTTTAAATCGATTTATCTCCGTTAATATGGCTCTAATCGAGATTTGGAGGGATTTTAGGTGTCAAAAATTTTTGTCGTACAAAAACATGACCCAACCCATAATTTTCAGGCTGGCGAGTATGAAAATCTTTAAATCGATTTATCTCCGTTAATATGGCTCTAATCGAGATTTGGAGGGATTTTAGGTGTCAAAAATTTTTGTCGTACAAAAACATGACCCAACCCATAATTTTCAGACTGGCGAGTATGAAAATCTTTAAATCGATTATCTCCGTTAATATGGCTCTAATCGAGATTTGGAGGGATTTTAGGTGTCAAAAATTTTTGTCGTACAAAAACATGTCCCAACCCATAATTTTCAGGCTGGCGAGTATGAAAATCTTTAAATCGATTTATCTCCGTTAATATGGCTCTAATCGAGATTTGGAGGGATTTTAGGTGTCAAAAATTTTTGTCGTACAAAAACATGACCCAACCCATAATTTTCAGGCTGGCGAGTATGAAAATCTTTAAATCGATTTATCTCCGTTAATATGGCTCTAATCGAGATTTGGAGGGATTTTAGGTGTCAAAAATTTTTGTCGTACAAAAACATGTACCAACCCATAATTTTCAGGCTGGCGAGTATGAAAATCTTTAAATCGATTTATCTCCGTTAATATGGCTCTAATCGAGATTTGGAGGGATTTTAGGTGTCAAAAATTTTTGTCGTACAAAAACATGTCCCAACCCATAATTTTCAGGCTGGCGAGTATGAAAATCTTTAAATCGATTTATCTCCGTTAATATGGCTCTAATCGAGATTTGGAGGGATTTCAGGTGTCAAAAAAATTTTTCGTACAAAAACATGTCCCAACCCATAATTTTCAGGCTGGTGGGTATGAAAATCTTTAAATCGATTTATCTCCGTTAATATGGCTCTAATCGAGATTTGGAGGGATTTTAGGTGTCAAAAATTTTTGTCGTACAAAAACATGTCCCAACCCATAATTTTCAGGCTGGCGAGTATGAAAATCTTTAAATCGATTTATCTCCGTTAATATGGCTCTAATCGAGATTTGGAGGGATTTTAGGTGTCAAAAATTTTTGTCGTACAAAAACATGTCTCAACCCATAATTTTCAGACTGGCGAGTATGAAAATCTTTAAATCGATTTATCTCCGTTAATATGGCTCTAATCGAGATTTGGAGGGATTTTAGGTGTCAAAAATTTTTGTCGTACAAAAACATGTCTCAACCCATAATTTTCAGGCTGGTGGGTATGAAAATCTTTAAATCGATTTATCTCCGTTAATATGGCTCTAATCGAGATTTGGAGGGATTTTAGGTGTCAAAAATTTTTGTCGTACAAAAACATGACCCAACCCATAATTTTCAGGCTGGCGAGTATGAAAATCTTTAAATCGATTTATCTCCGTTAATATGGCTCTAATCGAGATTTGGAGGGATTTTAGGTGTCAAAAAAATTTTTCGTACAAAAACATGTCCCAACCCATAATTTTCAGGCTGGTGGGTATGAAAATCTTTAAATCGATTTATCTCCGTTAATATGGCTCTAATCGAGATTTGGAGGGATTTTAGGTGTCAAAAATTTTTGTCGTACAAAAACATGACCCAACCCATAATTTTCAGACTGGCGAGTATGAAAATCTTTAAATCGATTTATCTCCGTTAATATGGCTCTAATCGAGATTTGGAGGGATTTTAGGTGTCAAAAATTTTTGTCGTACAAAAACATGACCCAACCCATAATTTTCAGACTGGCGAGTATGAAAATCTTTAAATCGATTTATCTCCGTTAATATGGCTCTAATCGAGATTTGGAGGGATTTTAGGTGTCAAAAATTTTTGTCGTACAAAAACATGACCCAACCCATAATTTTCAGACTGGCGAGTATGAAAATCTTTAAATCGATTTATCTCCGTTAATATGGCTCTAATCGAGATTTGGAGGGATTTTAGGTGTCAAAAATTTTTGTCGTACAAAAACATGTCCCAACCCATAATTTTCAGGCTGGCGAGTATGAAAATCTTTAAATCGATTTATCTCCGTTAATATGGCTCTAATCGAGATTTGGAGGGATTTTAGGTGTCAAAAAAATTTTTCGTACAAAAACATGTCCCAACCCATAATTTTCAGGCTGGTGGGTATGAAAATCTTTAAATCGATTTATCTCCGTTAATATGGCTCTAATCGAGATTTGGAGGGATTTTAGGTGTCAAAAATTTTTGTCGTACAAAAACATGACCCAACCCATAATTTTCAGGCTGGCGAGTATGAAAATCTTTAAATCGATTTATCTCCGTTAATATGGCTCTAATCGAGATTTGGAGGGATTTTAGGTGTCAAAAATTTTTGTCGTACAAAAACATGTACCAACCCATAATTTTCAGGCTGGCGAGTATGAAAATCTTTAAATCGATTTATCTCCGTTAATATGGCTCTAATCGAGATTTGGAGGGATTTTAGGTGTCAAAAATTTTTGTCGTACAAAAACATGTCCCAACCCATAATTTTCAGGCTGGCGAGTATGAAAATCTTTAAATCGATTTATCTCCGTTAATATGGCTCTAATCGAGATTTGGAGGGATTTCAGGTGTCAAAAAAATTTTTCGTACAAAAACATGTCCCAACCCATAATTTTCAGGCTGGTGGGTATGAAAATCTTTAAATCGATTTATCTCCGTTAATATGGCTCTAATCGAGATTTGGAGGGATTTTAGGTGTCAAAAATTTTTGTCGTACAAAAACATGACCCAACCCATAATTTTCAGACTGGCGAGTATGAAAATCTTTAAATCGATTTATCTCCGTTAATATGGCTCTAATCGAGATTTGGAGGGATTTTAGGTGTCAAAAATTTTTGTCGTACAAAAACATGTCCCAACCCATAATTTTCAGGCTGGCGAGTATGAAAATCTTTAAATCGATTTATCTCCGTTAATATGGCTCTAATCGAGATTTGGAGGGATTTTAGGTGTCAAAAAAATTTTTCGTACAAAAACATGTCCCAACCCATAATTTTCAGGCTGGTGGGTATGAAAATCTTTAAATCGATTTATCTCCGTTAATATGGCTCTAATCGAGATTTGGAGGGATTTTAGGTGTCAAAAATTTTTGTCGTACAAAAACATGACCCAACCCATAATTTTCAGGCTGGCGAGTATGAAAATCTTTAAATCGATTTATCTCCGTTAATATGGCTCTAATCGAGATTTGGAGGGATTTTAGGTGTCAAAAATTTTTGTCGTACAAAAACATGACCCAACCCATAATTTTCAGACTGGCGAGTATGAAAATCTTTAAATCGATTTATCTCCGTTAATATGGCTCTAATCGAGATTTGGAGGGATTTTAGGTGTCAAAAATTTTTGTCGTACAAAAACATGTCCCAACCCATAATTTTCAGGCTGGCGAGTATGAAAATCTTTAAATCGATTTATCTCCGTTAATATGGCTCTAATCGAGATTTGGAGGGATTTTAGGTGTCAAAAAAATTTTTCGTACAAAAACATGTCCCAACCCATAATTTTCAGGCTGGTGGGTATGAAAATCTTTAAATCGATTTATCTCCGTTAATATGGCTCTAATCGAGATTTGGAGGGATTTTAGGTGTCAAAAAAATTTTTCGTACAAAAACATGTCCCAACCCATAATTTTCAGGCTGGTGGGTATGAAAATCTTTAAATCGATTTATCTCCGTTAATATGGCTCTAATCGAGATTTGGAGGGATTTTAGGTGTCAAAAATTTTTGTCGTACAAAAACATGACCCAACCCATAATTTTCAGGCTGGCGAGTATGAAAATCTTTAAATCGATTTATCTCCGTTAATATGGCTCTAATCGAGATTTGGAGGGATTTTAGGTGTCAAAAATTTTTGTCGTACAAAAACATGTACCAACCCATAATTTTCAGGCTGGCGAGTATGAAAATCTTTAAATCGATTTATCTCCGTTAATATGGCTCTAATCGAGATTTGGAGGGATTTTAGGTGTCAAAAATTTTTGTCGTACAAAAACATGACCCAACCCATAATTTTCAGACTGGCGAGTATGAAAATCTTTAAATCGATTTATCTCCGTTAATATGGCTCTAATCGAGATTTGGAGGGATTTTAGGTGTCAAAAATTTTTGTCGTACAAAAACATGTCCCAACCCATAATTTTCAGGCTGGCGAGTATGAAAATCTTTAAATCGATTTATCTCCGTTAATATGGCTCTAATCGAGATTTGGAGGGATTTTAGGTGTCAAAAATTTTTGTCGTACAAAAACATGTACCAACCCATAATTTTCAGGCTGGCGAGTATGAAAATCTTTAAATCGATTTATCTCCGTTAATATGGCTCTAATCGAGATTTGGAGGGATTTTAGGTGTCAAAAATTTTTGTCGTACAAAAACATGTACCAACCCATAATTTTCAGGCTGGCGAGTATGAAAATCTTTAAATCGATTTATCTCCGTTAATATGGCTCTAATCGAGATTTGGAGGGATTTTAGGTGTCAAAAATTTTTGTCGTACAAAAACATGACCCAACCCATAATTTTCAGACTGGCGAGTATGAAAATCTTTAAATCGATTTATCTCCGTTAATATGGCTCTAATCGAGATTTGGAGGGATTTTAGGTGTCAAAAATTTTTGTCGTACAAAAACATGACCCAACCCATAATTTTCAGGCTGGCGAGTATGAAAATCTTTAAATCGATTTATCTCCGTTAATATGGCTCTAATCGAGATTTGGAGGGATTTTAGGTGTCAAAAATTTTTGTCGTACAAAAACATGTACCAACCCATAATTTTCAGGCTGGCGAGTATGAAAATCTTTAAATCGATTTATCTCCGTTAATATGGCTCTAATCGAGATTTGGAGGGATTTTAGGTGTCAAAAATTTTTGTCGTACAAAAACATGACCCAACCCATAATTTTCAGACTGGCGAGTATGAAAATCTTTAAATCGATTTATCTCCGTTAATATGGCTCTAATCGAGATTTGGAGGGATTTTAGGTGTCAAAAATTTTTGTCGTACAAAAACATGACCCAACCCATAATTTTCAGACTGGCGAGTATGAAAATCTTTAAATCGATTTATCTCCGTTAATATGGCTCTAATCGAGATTTGGAGGGATTTTAGGTGTCAAAAATTTTTGTCGTACAAAAACATGACCCAACCCATAATTTTCAGGCTGGCGAGTATGAAAATCTTTAAATCGATTTATCTCCGTTAATATGGCTCTAATCGAGATTTGGAGGGATTTTAGGTGTCAAAAAAATTTTTCGTACAAAAACATGTCCCAACCCATAATTTTCAGGCTGGTGGGTATGAAAATCTTTAAATCGATTTATCTCCGTTAATATGGCTCTAATCGAGATTTGGAGGGATTTTAGGTGTCAAAAATTTTTGTCGTACAAAAACATGACCCAACCCATAATTTTCAGGCTGGCGAGTATGAAAATCTTTAAATCGATTTATCTCCGTTAATATGGCTCTAATCGAGATTTGGAGGGATTTTAGGTGTCAAAAATTTTTGTCGTACAAAAACATGTCCCAACCCATAATTTTCAGGCTGGCGAGTATGAAAATCTTTAAATCGATTTATCTCCGTTAATATGGCTCTAATCGAGATTTGGAGGGATTTCAGGTGTCAAAAAAATTTTTCGTACAAAAACATGTCCCAACCCATAATTTTCAGGCTGGTGGGTATGAAAATCTTTAAATCGATTTATCTCCGTTAATATGGCTCTAATCGAGATTTGGAGGGATTTTAGGTGTCAAAAATTTTTGTCGTACAAAAACATGACCCAACCCATAATTTTCAGACTGGCGAGTATGAAAATCTTTAAATCGATTTATCTCCGTTAATATGGCTCTAATCGAGATTTGGAGGGATTTTAGGTGTCAAAAATTTTTGTCGTACAAAAACATGACCCAACCCATAATTTTCAGACTGGCGAGTATGAAAATCTTTAAATCGATTTATCTCCGTTAATATGGCTCTAATCGAGATTTGGAGGGATTTTAGGTGTCAAAAATTTTTGTCGTACAAAAACATGTCCCAACCCATAATTTTCAGGCTGGCGAGTATGAAAATCTTTAAATCGATTTATCTCCGTTAATATGGCTCTAATCGAGATTTGGAGGGATTTTAGGTGTCAAAAAAATTTTTCGTACAAAAACATGTCCCAACCCATAATTTTCAGACTGGCGAGTATGAAAATCTTTAAATCGATTTATCTCCGTTAATATGGCTCTAATCGAGATTTGGAGGGATTTTAGGTGTCAAAAATTTTTGTCGTACAAAAACATGACCCAACCCATAATTTTCAGACTGGCGAGTATGAAAATCTTTAAATCGATTTATCTCCGTTAATATGGCTCTAATCGAGATTTGGAGGGATTTTAGGTGTCAAAAATTTTTGTCGTACAAAAACATGACCCAACCCATAATTTTCAGACTGGCGAGTATGAAAATCTTTAAATCGATTTATCTCCGTTAATATGGCTCTAATCGAGATTTGGAGGGATTTTAGGTGTCAAAAATTTTTGTCGTACAAAAACATGTCCCAACCCATAATTTTCAGGCTGGCGAGTATGAAAATCTTTAAATCGATTTATCTCCGTTAATATGGCTCTAATCGAGATTTGGAGGGATTTTAGGTGTCAAAAATTTTTGTCGTACAAAAACATGACCCAACCCATAATTTTCAGACTGGCGAGTATGAAAATCTTTAAATCGATTTATCTCCGTTAATATGGCTCTAATCGAGATTTGGAGGGATTTTAGGTGTCAAAAATTTTTGTCGTACAAAAACATGTCCCAACCCATAATTTTCAGGCTGGCGAGTATGAAAATCTTTAAATCGATTTATCTCCGTTAATATGGCTCTAATCGAGATTTGGAGGGATTTTAGGTGTCAAAAAAATTTTTCGTACAAAAACATGTCCCAACCCATAATTTTCAGGCTGGTGGGTATGAAAATCTTTAAATCGATTTATCTCCGTTAATATGGCTCTAATCGAGATTTGGAGGGATTTTAGGTGTCAAAAATTTTTGTCGTACAAAAACATGACCCAACCCATAATTTTCAGGCTGGCGAGTATGAAAATCTTTAAATCGATTTATCTCCGTTAATATGGCTCTAATCGAGATTTGGAGGGATTTTAGGTGTCAAAAAAATTTGTCGTACAAAAACATGACCCAACCCATAATTTTCAGACTGGCGAGTATGAAAATCTTTAAATCGATTTATCTCCGTTAATATGGCTCTAATCGAGATTTGGAGGGATTTCAGGTGTCAAAAAAAATTTTCGTACAAAAACATGTCCCAACCCATAATTTTCAGGCTGGTGGGTATGAAAATCTTTAAATCGATTTATCTCCGTTAATATGGCTCTAATCGAGATTTGGAGGGATTTTAGGTGTCAAAAATTTTTGTCGTACAAAAACATGTACCAACCCATAATTTTCAGGCTGGCGAGTATGAAAATCTTTAAATCGATTTATCTCCGTTAATATGGCTCTAATCGAGATTTGGAGGGATTTTAGGTGTCAAAAATTTTTGTCGTACAAAAACATGTCCCAACCCATAATTTTCAGGCTGGCGAGTATGAAAATCTTTAAATCGATTTATCTCCGTTAATATGGCTCTAATCGAGATTTGGAGGGATTTCAGGTGTCAAAAAAATTTTTCGTACAAAAACATGTCCCAACCCATAATTTTCAGGCTGGTGGGTATGAAAATCTTTAAATCGATTTATCTCCGTTAATATGGCTCTAATCGAGATTTGGAGGGATTTTAGGTGTCAAAAATTTTTGTCGTACAAAAACATGACCCAACCCATAATTTTCAGGCTGGCGAGTATGAAAATCTTTAAATCGATTTATCTCCGTTAATATGGCTCTAATCGAGATTTGGAGGGATTTTAGGTGTCAAAAATTTTTGTCGTACAAAAACATGACCCAACCCATAATTTTCAGACTGGCGAGTATGAAAATCTTTAAATCGATTTATCTCCGTTAATATGGCTCTAATCGAGATTTGGAGGGATTTCAGGTGTCAAAAAAAATTTTCGTACAAAAACATGTCCCAACCCATAATTTTCAGGCTGGTGGGTATGAAAATCTTTAAATCGATTTATCTCCGTTAATATGGCTCTAATCGAGATTTGGAGGGATTTTAGGTGTCAAAAAAATTTTTCGTACAAAAACATGTCCCAACCCATAATTTTCAGGCTGGTGGGTATGAAAATCTTTAAATCGATTTATCTCCGTTAATATGGCTCTAATCGAGATTTGGAGGGATTTTAGGTGTCAAAAATTTTTGTCGTACAAAAACATGACCCAACCCATAATTTTCAGGCTGGCGAGTATGAAAATCTTTAAATCGATTTATCTCCGTTAATATGGCTCTAATCGAGATTTGGAGGGATTTTAGGTGTCAAAAATTTTTGTCGTACAAAAACATGTCCCAACCCATAATTTTCAGGCTGGCGAGTATGAAAATCTTTAAATCGATTTATCTCCGTTAATATGGCTCTAATCGAGATTTGGAGGGATTTCAGGTGTCAAAAAAATTTTTCGTACAAAAACATGTCCCAACCCATAATTTTCAGGCTGGTGGGTATGAAAATCTTTAAATCGATTTATCTCCGTTAATATGGCTCTAATCGAGATTTGGAGGGATTTTAGGTGTCAAAAATTTTTGTCGTACAAAAACATGACCCAACCCATAATTTTCAGGCTGGCGAGTATGAAAATCTTTAAATCGATTTATCTCCGTTAATATGGCTCTAATCGAGATTTGGAGGGATTTTAGGTGTCAAAAAAATTTTTCGTACAAAAACATGTCCCAACCCATAATTTTCAGGCTGGTGGGTATGAAAATCTTTAAATCGATTTATCTCCGTTAATATGGCTCTAATCGAGATTTGGAGGGATTTTAGGTGTCAAAAATTTTTGTCGTACAAAAACATGACCCAACCCATAATTTTCAGGCTGGCGAGTATGAAAATCTTTAAATCGATTTATCTCCGTTAATATGGCTCTAATCGAGATTTGGAGGGATTTTAGGTGTCAAAAATTTTTGTCGTACAAAAACATGTCCCAACCCATAATTTTCAGGCTGGCGAGTATGAAAATCTTTAAATCGATTTATCTCCGTTAATATGGCTCTAATCGAGATTTGGAGGGATTTCAGGTGTCAAAAAAATTTTTCGTACAAAAACATGTCCCAACCCATAATTTTCAGGCTGGTGGGTATGAAAATCTTTAAATCGATTTATCTCCGTTAATATGGCTCTAATCGAGATTTGGAGGGATTTTAGGTGTCAAAAATTTTTGTCGTACAAAAACATGACCCAACCCATAATTTTCAGACTGGCGAGTATAAAAATCTTTAAATCGATTTATCTCCGTTAATATGGCTCTAATCGAGATTTGGAGGGATTTTAGGTGTCAAAAATTTTTGTCGTACAAAAACATGACCCAACCCATAATTTTCAGACTGGCGAGTATGAAAATCTTTAAATCGATTTATCTCCGTTAATATGGCTCTAATCGAGATTTGGAGGGATTTTAGGTGTCAAAAATTTTTGTCGTACAAAAACATGTCCCAACCCATAATTTTCAGGCTGGCGAGTATGAAAATCTTTAAATCGATTTATCTCCGTTAATATGGCTCTAATCGAGATTTGGAGGGATTTTAGGTGTCAAAAAAATTTTTCGTACAAAAACATGTCCCAACCCATAATTTTCAGACTGGCGAGTATGAAAATCTTTAAATCGATTTATCTCCGTTAATATGGCTCTAATCGAGATTTGGAGGGATTTTAGGTGTCAAAAATTTTTGTCGTACAAAAACATGACCCAACCCATAATTTTCAGACTGGCGAGTATGAAAATCTTTAAATCGATTTATCTCCGTTAATATGGCTCTAATCGAGATTTGGAGGGATTTTAGGTGTCAAAAATTTTTGTCGTACAAAAACATGTCCCAACCCATAATTTTCAGGCTGGCGAGTATGAAAATCTTTAAATCGATTTATCTCCGTTAATATGGCTCTAATCGAGATTTGGAGGGATTTTAGGTGTCAAAAATTTTTGTCGTACAAAAACATGACCCAACCCATAATTTTCAGACTGGCGAGTATGAAAATCTTTAAATCGATTTATCTCCGTTAATATGGCTCTAATCGAGATTTGGAGGGATTTTAGGTGTCAAAAATTTTTGTCGTACAAAAACATGTCCCAACCCATAATTTTCAGGCTGGCGAGTATGAAAATCTTTAAATCGATTTATCTCCGTTAATATGGCTCTAATCGAGATTTGGAGGGATTTTAGGTGTCAAAAAAATTTTTCGTACAAAAACATGTCCCAACCCATAATTTTCAGGCTGGTGGGTATGAAAATCTTTAAATCGATTTATCTCCGTTAATATGGCTCTAATCGAGATTTGGAGGGATTTTAGGTGTCAAAAATTTTTGTCGTACAAAAACATGACCCAACCCATAATTTTCAGGCTGGCGAGTATGAAAATCTTTAAATCGATTTATCTCCGTTAATATGGCTCTAATCGAGATTTGGAGGGATTTTAGGTGTCAAAAAAATTTGTCGTACAAAAACATGACCCAACCCATAATTTTCAGACTGGCGAGTATGAAAATCTTTAAATCGATTTATCTCCGTTAATATGGCTCTAATCGAGATTTGGAGGGATTTCAGGTGTCAAAAAAAATTTTCGTACAAAAACATGTCCCAACCCATAATTTTCAGGCTGGTGGGTATGAAAATCTTTAAATCGATTTATCTCCGTTAATATGGCTCTAATCGAGATTTGGAGGGATTTTAGGTGTCAAAAATTTTTGTCGTACAAAAACATGTACCAACCCATAATTTTCAGGCTGGCGAGTATGAAAATCTTTAAATCGATTTATCTCCGTTAATATGGCTCTAATCGAGATTTGGAGGGATTTTAGGTGTCAAAAATTTTTGTCGTACAAAAACATGTCCCAACCCATAATTTTCAGGCTGGCGAGTATGAAAATCTTTAAATCGATTTATCTCCGTTAATATGGCTCTAATCGAGATTTGGAGGGATTTCAGGTGTCAAAAAAATTTTTCGTACAAAAACATGTCCCAACCCATAATTTTCAGGCTGGTGGGTATGAAAATCTTTAAATCGATTTATCTCCGTTAATATGGCTCTAATCGAGATTTGGAGGGATTTTAGGTGTCAAAAATTTTTGTCGTACAAAAACATGACCCAACCCATAATTTTCAGGCTGGCGAGTATGAAAATCTTTAAATCGATTTATCTCCGTTAATATGGCTCTAATCGAGATTTGGAGGGATTTTAGGTGTCAAAAATTTTTGTCGTACAAAAACATGTCCCAACCCATAATTTTCAGGCTGGCGAGTATGAAAATCTTTAAATCGATTTATCTCCGTTAATATGGCTCTAATCGAGATTTGGAGGGATTTTAGGTGTCAAAAAAATTTTTCGTACAAAAACATGTCCCAACCCATAATTTTCAGGCTGGTGGGTATGAAAATCTTTAAATCGATTTATCTCCGTTAATATGGCTCTAATCGAGATTTGGAGGGATTTTAGGTGTCAAAAATTTTTGTCGTACAAAAACATGACCCAACCCATAATTTTCAGGCTGGCGAGTATGAAAATCTTTAAATCGATTTATCTCCGTTAATATGGCTCTAATCGAGATTTGGAGGGATTTTAGGTGTCAAAAATTTTTGTCGTACAAAAACATGTCCCAACCCATAATTTTCAGGCTGGCGAGTATGAAAATCTTTAAATCGATTTATCTCCGTTAATATGGCTCTAATCGAGATTTGGAGGGATTTTAGGTGTCAAAAAAATTTTTCGTACAAAAACATGTCCCAACCCATAATTTTCAGGCTGGTGGGTATGAAAATCTTTAAATCGATTTATCTCCGTTAATATGGCTCTAATCGAGATTTGGAGGGATTTTAGGTGTCAAAAATTTTTGTCGTACAAAAACATGACCCAACCCATAATTTTCAGGCTGGCGAGTATGAAAATCTTTAAATCGATTTATCTCCGTTAATATGGCTCTAATCGAGATTTGGAGGGATTTTAGGTGTCAAAAATTTTTGTCGTACAAAAACATGACCCAACCCATAATTTTCAGACTGGCGAGTATGAAAATCTTTAAATCGATTTATCTCCGTTAATATGGCTCTAATCGAGATTTGGAGGGATTTTAGGTGTCAAAAATTTTTGTCGTACAAAAACATGTCCCAACCCATAATTTTCAGGCTGGCGAGTATGAAAATCTTTAAATCGATTTATCTCCGTTAATATGGCTCTAATCGAGATTTGGAGGGATTTCAGGTGTCAAAAAAATTTTTCGTACAAAAACATGTCCCAACCCATAATTTTCAGGCTGGTGGGTATGAAAATCTTTAAATCGATTTATCTCCGTTAATATGGCTCTAATCGAGATTTGGAGGGATTTTAGGTGTCAAAAATTTTTGTCGTACAAAAACATGACCCAACCCATAATTTTCAGACTGGCGAGTATAAAAATCTTTAAATCGATTTATCTCCGTTAATATGGCTCTAATCGAGATTTGGAGGGATTTTAGGTGTCAAAAATTTTTGTCGTACAAAAACATGACCCAACCCATAATTTTCAGACTGGCGAGTATGAAAATCTTTAAATCGATTTATCTCCGTTAATATGGCTCTAATCGAGATTTGGAGGGATTTTAGGTGTCAAAAATTTTTGTCGTACAAAAACATGTCCCAACCCATAATTTTCAGGCTGGCGAGTATGAAAATCTTTAAATCGATTTATCTCCGTTAATATGGCTCTAATCGAGATTTGGAGGGATTTTAGGTGTCAAAAAAATTTTTCGTACAAAAACATGTCCCAACCCATAATTTTCAGACTGGCGAGTATGAAAATCTTTAAATCGATTTATCTCCGTTAATATGGCTCTAATCGAGATTTGGAGGGATTTTAGGTGTCAAAAATTTTTGTCGTACAAAAACATGACCCAACCCATAATTTTCAGACTGGCGAGTATGAAAATCTTTAAATCGATTTATCTCCGTTAATATGGCTCTAATCGAGATTTGGAGGGATTTTAGGTGTCAAAAATTTTTGTCGTACAAAAACATGTCCCAACCCATAATTTTCAGGCTGGCGAGTATGAAAATCTTTAAATCGATTTATCTCCGTTAATATGGCTCTAATCGAGATTTGGAGGGATTTTAGGTGTCAAAAATTTTTGTCGTACAAAAACATGACCCAACCCATAATTTTCAGACTGGCGAGTATGAAAATCTTTAAATCGATTTATCTCCGTTAATATGGCTCTAATCGAGATTTGGAGGGATTTTAGGTGTCAAAAATTTTTGTCGTACAAAAACATGTCCCAACCCATAATTTTCAGGCTGGCGAGTATGAAAATCTTTAAATCGATTTATCTCCGTTAATATGGCTCTAATCGAGATTTGGAGGGATTTTAGGTGTCAAAAAAATTTTTCGTACAAAAACATGTCCCAACCCATAATTTTCAGGCTGGTGGGTATGAAAATCTTTAAATCGATTTATCTCCGTTAATATGGCTCTAATCGAGATTTGGAGGGATTTTAGGTGTCAAAAATTTTTGTCGTACAAAAACATGACCCAACCCATAATTTTCAGGCTGGCGAGTATGAAAATCTTTAAATCGATTTATCTCCGTTAATATGGCTCTAATCGAGATTTGGAGGGATTTTAGGTGTCAAAAAAATTTGTCGTACAAAAACATGACCCAACCCATAATTTTCAGACTGGCGAGTATGAAAATCTTTAAATCGATTTATCTCCGTTAATATGGCTCTAATCGAGATTTGGAGGGATTTCAGGTGTCAAAAAAAATTTTCGTACAAAAACATGTCCCAACCCATAATTTTCAGGCTGGTGGGTATGAAAATCTTTAAATCGATTTATCTCCGTTAATATGGCTCTAATCGAGATTTGGAGGGATTTTAGGTGTCAAAAATTTTTGTCGTACAAAAACATGTACCAACCCATAATTTTCAGGCTGGCGAGTATGAAAATCTTTAAATCGATTTATCTCCGTTAATATGGCTCTAATCGAGATTTGGAGGGATTTTAGGTGTCAAAAATTTTTGTCGTACAAAAACATGTCCCAACCCATAATTTTCAGGCTGGCGAGTATGAAAATCTTTAAATCGATTTATCTCCGTTAATATGGCTCTAATCGAGATTTGGAGGGATTTCAGGTGTCAAAAAAATTTTTCGTACAAAAACATGTCCCAACCCATAATTTTCAGGCTGGTGGGTATGAAAATCTTTAAATCGATTTATCTCCGTTAATATGGCTCTAATCGAGATTTGGAGGGATTTTAGGTGTCAAAAATTTTTGTCGTACAAAAACATGACCCAACCCATAATTTTCAGGCTGGCGAGTATGAAAATCTTTAAATCGATTTATCTCCGTTAATATGGCTCTAATCGAGATTTGGAGGGATTTTAGGTGTCAAAAATTTTTGTCGTACAAAAACATGTCCCAACCCATAATTTTCAGGCTGGCGAGTATGAAAATCTTTAAATCGATTTATCTCCGTTAATATGGCTCTAATCGAGATTTGGAGGGATTTTAGGTGTCAAAAAAATTTTTCGTACAAAAACATGTCCCAACCCATAATTTTCAGGCTGGTGGGTATGAAAATCTTTAAATCGATTTATCTCCGTTAATATGGCTCTAATCGAGATTTGGAGGGATTTTAGGTGTCAAAAATTTTTGTCGTACAAAAACATGACCCAACCCATAATTTTCAGGCTGGCGAGTATGAAAATCTTTAAATCGATTTATCTCCGTTAATATGGCTCTAATCGAGATTTGGAGGGATTTTAGGTGTCAAAAATTTTTGTCGTACAAAAACATGACCCAACCCATAATTTTCAGACTGGCGAGTATGAAAATCTTTAAATCGATTTATCTCCGTTAATATGGCTCTAATCGAGATTTGGAGGGATTTCAGGTGTCAAAAAAAATTTTCGTACAAAAACATGTCCCAACCCATAATTTTCAGGCTGGTGGGTATGAAAATCTTTAAATCGATTTATCTCCGTTAATATGGCTCTAATCGAGATTTGGAGGGATTTTAGGTGTCAAAAATTTTTGTCGTACAAAAACATGTACCAACCCATAATTTTCAGGCTGGCGAGTATGAAAATCTTTAAATCGATTTATCTCCGTTAATATGGCTCTAATCGAGATTTGGAGGGATTTTAGGTGTCAAAAATTTTTGTCGTACAAAAACATGTCCCAACCCATAATTTTCAGGCTGGCGAGTATGAAAATCTTTAAATCGATTTATCTCCGTTAATATGGCTCTAATCGAGATTTGGAGGGATTTCAGGTGTCAAAAAAATTTTTCGTACAAAAACATGTCCCAACCCATAATTTTCAGGCTGGTGGGTATGAAAATCTTTAAATCGATTTATCTCCGTTAATATGGCTCTAATCGAGATTTGGAGGGATTTTAGGTGTCAAAAATTTTTGTCGTACAAAAACATGACCCAACCCATAATTTTCAGACTGGCGAGTATGAAAATCTTTAAATCGATTTATCTCCGTTAATATGGCTCTAATCGAGATTTGGAGGGATTTTAGGTGTCAAAAATTTTTGTCGTACAAAAACATGTCCCAACCCATAATTTTCAGGCTGGCGAGTATGAAAATCTTTAAATCGATTTATCTCCGTTAATATGGCTCTAATCGAGATTTGGAGGGATTTCAGGTGTCAAAAAAATTTTTCGTACAAAAACATGTCCCAACCCATAATTTTCAGGCTGGTGGGTATGAAAATCTTTAAATCGATTTATCTCCGTTAATATGGCTCTAATCGAGATTTGGAGGGATTTTAGGTGTCAAAAATTTTTGTCGTACAAAAACATGACCCAACCCATAATTTTCAGACTGGCGAGTATGAAAATCTTTAAATCGATTTATCTCCGTTAATATGGCTCTAATCGAGATTTGGAGGGATTTTAGGTGTCAAAAATTTTTGTCGTACAAAAACATGACCCAACCCATAATTTTCAGACTGGCGAGTATGAAAATCTTTAAATCGATTTATCTCCGTTAATATGGCTCTAATCGAGATTTGGAGGGATTTTAGGTGTCAAAAATTTTTGTCGTACAAAAACATGTCCCAACCCATAATTTTCAGGCTGGCGAGTATGAAAATCTTTAAATCGATTTATCTCCGTTAATATGGCTCTAATCGAGATTTGGAGGGATTTTAGGTGTCAAAAAAATTTTTCGTACAAAAACATGTCCCAACCCATAATTTTCAGACTGGCGAGTATGAAAATCTTTAAATCGATTTATCTCCGTTAATATGGCTCTAATCGAGATTTGGAGGGATTTTAGGTGTCAAAAATTTTTGTCGTACAAAAACATGACCCAACCCATAATTTTCAGACTGGCGAGTATGAAAATCTTTAAATCGATTTATCTCCGTTAATATGGCTCTAATCGAGATTTGGAGGGATTTTAGGTGTCAAAAATTTTTGTCGTACAAAAACATGTCCCAACCCATAATTTTCAGGCTGGCGAGTATGAAAATCTTTAAATCGATTTATCTCCGTTAATATGGCTCTAATCGAGATTTGGAGGGATTTTAGGTGTCAAAAATTTTTGTCGTACAAAAACATGACCCAACCCATAATTTTCAGACTGGCGAGTATGAAAATCTTTAAATCGATTTATCTCCGTTAATATGGCTCTAATCGAGATTTGGAGGGATTTTAGGTGTCAAAAATTTTTGTCGTACAAAAACATGTCCCAACCCATAATTTTCAGGCTGGCGAGTATGAAAATCTTTAAATCGATTTATCTCCGTTAATATGGCTCTAATCGAGATTTGGAGGGATTTTAGGTGTCAAAAAAATTTTTCGTACAAAAACATGTCCCAACCCATAATTTTCAGGCTGGTGGGTATGAAAATCTTTAAATCGATTTATCTCCGTTAATATGGCTCTAATCGAGATTTGGAGGGATTTTAGGTGTCAAAAATTTTTGTCGTACAAAAACATGACCCAACCCATAATTTTCAGGCTGGCGAGTATGAAAATCTTTAAATCGATTTATCTCCGTTAATATGGCTCTAATCGAGATTTGGAGGGATTTTAGGTGTCAAAAATTTTTGTCGTACAAAAACATGACCCAACCCATAATTTTCAGACTGGCGAGTATGAAAATCTTTAAATCGATTTATCTCCGTTAATATGGCTCTAATCGAGATTTGGAGGGATTTCAGGTGTCAAAAAAAATTTTCGTACAAAAACATGTCCCAACCCATAATTTTCAGGCTGGTGGGTATGAAAATCTTTAAATCGATTTATCTCCGTTAATATGGCTCTAATCGAGATTTGGAGGGATTTTAGGTGTCAAAAATTTTTGTCGTACAAAAACATGTACCAACCCATAATTTTCAGGCTGGCGAGTATGAAAATCTTTAAATCGATTTATCTCCGTTAATATGGCTCTAATCGAGATTTGGAGGGATTTCAGGTGTCAAAAAAATTTTTCGTACAAAAACATGTCCCAACCCATAATTTTCAGGCTGGTGGGTATGAAAATCTTTAAATCGATTTATCTCCGTTAATATGGCTCTAATCGAGATTTGGAGGGATTTTAGGTGTCAAAAATTTTTGTCGTACAAAAACATGACCCAACCCATAATTTTCAGACTGGCGAGTATGAAAATCTTTAAATCGATTTATCTCCGTTAATATGGCTCTAATCGAGATTTGGAGGGATTTTAGGTGTCAAAAATTTTTGTCGTACAAAAACATGACCCAACCCATAATTTTCAGACTGGCGAGTATGAAAATCTTTAAATCGATTTATCTCCGTTAATATGGCTCTAATCGAGATTTGGAGGGATTTTAGGTGTCAAAAATTTTTGTCGTACAAAAACATGACCCAACCCATAATTTTCAGACTGGCGAGTATGAAAATCTTTAAATCGATTTATCTCCGTTAATATGGCTCTAATCGAGATTTGGAGGGATTTTAGGTGTCAAAAATTTTTGTCGTACAAAAACATGTCCCAACCCATAATTTTCAGGCTGGCGAGTATGAAAATCTTTAAATCGATTTATCTCCGTTAATATGGCTCTAATCGAGATTTGGAGGGATTTTAGGTGTCAAAAAAATTTTTCGTACAAAAACATGTCCCAACCCATAATTTTCAGGCTGGTGGGTATGAAAATCTTTAAATCGATTTATCTCCGTTAATATGGCTCTAATCGAGATTTGGAGGGATTTTAGGTGTCAAAAATTTTTGTCGTACAAAAACATGACCCAACCCATAATTTTCAGGCTGGCGAGTATGAAAATCTTTAAATCGATTTATCTCCGTTAATATGGCTCTAATCGAGATTTGGAGGGATTTTAGGTGTCAAAAATTTTTGTCGTACAAAAACATGTCCCAACCCATAATTTTCAGGCTGGCGAGTATGAAAATCTTTAAATCGATTTATCTCCGTTAATATGGCTCTAATCGAGATTTGGAGGGATTTCAGGTGTCAAAAAAATTTTTCGTACAAAAACATGTCCCAACCCATAATTTTCAGGCTGGTGGGTATGAAAATCTTTAAATCGATTTATCTCCGTTAATATGGCTCTAATCGAGATTTGGAGGGATTTTAGGTGTCAAAAATTTTTGTCGTACAAAAACATGACCCAACCCATAATTTTCAGACTGGCGAGTATGAAAATCTTTAAATCGATTTATCTCCGTTAATATGGCTCTAATCGAGATTTGGAGGGATTTTAGGTGTCAAAAATTTTTGTCGTACAAAAACATGACCCAACCCATAATTTTCAGACTGGCGAGTATGAAAATCTTTAAATCGATTTATCTCCGTTAATATGGCTCTAATCGAGATTTGGAGGGATTTTAGGTGTCAAAAATTTTTGTCGTACAAAAACATGTCCCAACCCATAATTTTCAGGCTGGCGAGTATGAAAATCTTTAAATCGATTTATCTCCGTTAATATGGCTCTAATCGAGATTTGGAGGGATTTTAGGTGTCAAAAAAATTTTTCGTACAAAAACATGTCCCAACCCATAATTTTCAGACTGGCGAGTATGAAAATCTTTAAATCGATTTATCTCCGTTAATATGGCTCTAATCGAGATTTGGAGGGATTTTAGGTGTCAAAAATTTTTGTCGTACAAAAACATGACCCAACCCATAATTTTCAGACTGGCGAGTATGAAAATCTTTAAATCGATTTATCTCCGTTAATATGGCTCTAATCGAGATTTGGAGGGATTTTAGGTGTCAAAAATTTTTGTCGTACAAAAACATGACCCAACCCATAATTTTCAGACTGGCGAGTATGAAAATCTTTAAATCGATTTATCTCCGTTAATATGGCTCTAATCGAGATTTGGAGGGATTTTAGGTGTCAAAAATTTTTGTCGTACAAAAACATGTCCCAACCCATAATTTTCAGGCTGGCGAGTATGAAAATCTTTAAATCGATTTATCTCCGTTAATATGGCTCTAATCGAGATTTGGAGGGATTTTAGGTGTCAAAAATTTTTGTCGTACAAAAACATGACCCAACCCATAATTTTCAGACTGGCGAGTATGAAAATCTTTAAATCGATTTATCTCCGTTAATATGGCTCTAATCGAGATTTGGAGGGATTTTAGGTGTCAAAAATTTTTGTCGTACAAAAACATGTCCCAACCCATAATTTTCAGGCTGGCGAGTATGAAAATCTTTAAATCGATTTATCTCCGTTAATATGGCTCTAATCGAGATTTGGAGGGATTTTAGGTGTCAAAAAAATTTTTCGTACAAAAACATGTCCCAACCCATAATTTTCAGGCTGGTGGGTATGAAAATCTTTAAATCGATTTATCTCCGTTAATATGGCTCTAATCGAGATTTGGAGGGATTTTAGGTGTCAAAAATTTTTGTCGTACAAAAACATGACCCAACCCATAATTTTCAGGCTGGCGAGTATGAAAATCTTTAAATCGATTTATCTCCGTTAATATGGCTCTAATCGAGATTTGGAGGGATTTTAGGTGTCAAAAATTTTTGTCGTACAAAAACATGACCCAACCCATAATTTTCAGACTGGCGAGTATGAAAATCTTTAAATCGATTTATCTCCGTTAATATGGCTCTAATCGAGATTTGGAGGGATTTTAGGTGTCAAAAATTTTTGTCGTACAAAAACATGTCCCAACCCATAATTTTCAGGCTGGCGAGTATGAAAATCTTTAAATCGATTTATCTCCGTTAATATGGCTCTAATCGAGATTTGGAGGGATTTTAGGTGTCAAAAAAATTTTTCGTACAAAAACATGTCCCAACCCATAATTTTCAGGCTGGTGGGTATGAAAATCTTTAAATCGATTTATCTCCGTTAATATGGCTCTAATCGAGATTTGGAGGGATTTTAGGTGTCAAAAATTTTTGTCGTACAAAAACATGACCCAACCCATAATTTTCAGGCTGGCGAGTATGAAAATCTTTAAATCGATTTATCTCCGTTAATATGGCTCTAATCGAGATTTGGAGGGATTTTAGGTGTCAAAAATTTTTGTCGTACAAAAACATGTACCAACCCATAATTTTCAGGCTGGCGAGTATGAAAATCTTTAAATCGATTTATCTCCGTTAATATGGCTCTAATCGAGATTTGGAGGGATTTTAGGTGTCAAAAATTTTTGTCGTACAAAAACATGTCCCAACCCATAATTTTCAGGCTGGCGAGTATGAAAATCTTTAAATCGATTTATCTCCGTTAATATGGCTCTAATCGAGATTTGGAGGGATTTCAGGTGTCAAAAAAATTTTTCGTACAAAAACATGTCCCAACCCATAATTTTCAGGCTGGTGGGTATGAAAATCTTTAAATCGATTTATCTCCGTTAATATGGCTCTAATCGAGATTTGGAGGGATTTTAGGTGTCAAAAATTTTTGTCGTACAAAAACATGTCCCAACCCATAATTTTCAGGCTGGCGAGTATGAAAATCTTTAAATCGATTTATCTCCGTTAATATGGCTCTAATCGAGATTTGGAGGGATTTTAGGTGTCAAAAATTTTTGTCGTACAAAAACATGTCTCAACCCATAATTTTCAGACTGGCGAGTATGAAAATCTTTAAATCGATTTATCTCCGTTAATATGGCTCTAATCGAGATTTGGAGGGATTTTAGGTGTCAAAAATTTTTGTCGTACAAAAACATGTCTCAACCCATAATTTTCAGGCTGGTGGGTATGAAAATCTTTAAATCGATTTATCTCCGTTAATATGGCTCTAATCGAGATTTGGAGGGATTTTAGGTGTCAAAAATTTTTGTCGTACAAAAACATGACCCAACCCATAATTTTCAGGCTGGCGAGTATGAAAATCTTTAAATCGATTTATCTCCGTTAATATGGCTCTAATCGAGATTTGGAGGGATTTAAGGTGTCAAAAAAATTTTTCGTACAAAAACATGTCCCAACCCATAATTTTCAGGCTGGTGGGTATGAAAATCTTTAAATCGATTTATCTCCATTAATATGGCTCTAATCGAGATTTGGAGGGATTTTAGGTGTCAAAAATTTTTGTCGTACAAAAACATGACCCAACCCATAATTTTCAGACTGGCGAGTATGAAAATCTTTAAATCGATTTATCTCCGTTAATATGGCTCTAATCGAGATTTGGAGGGATTTTAGGTGTCAAAAATTTTTGTCGTACAAAAACATGACCCAACCCATAATTTTCAGACTGGCGAGTATGAAAATCTTTAAATCGATTTATCTCCGTTAATATGGCTCTAATCGAGATTTGGAGGGATTTTAGGTGTCAAAAATTTTTGTCGTACAAAAACATGACCCAACCCATAATTTTCAGACTGGCGAGTATGAAAATCTTTAAATCGATTTATCTCCGTTAATATGGCTCTAATCGAGATTTGGAGGGATTTTAGGTGTCAAAAATTTTTGTCGTACAAAAACATGTCCCAACCCATAATTTTCAGGCTGGCGAGTATGAAAATCTTTAAATCGATTTATCTCCGTTAATATGGCTCTAATCGAGATTTGGAGGGATTTTAGGTGTCAAAAAAATTTTTCGTACAAAAACATGTCCCAACCCATAATTTTCAGGCTGGTGGGTATGAAAATCTTTAAATCGATTTATCTCCGTTAATATGGCTCTAATCGAGATTTGGAGGGATTTTAGGTGTCAAAAATTTTTGTCGTACAAAAACATGTCCCAACCCATAATTTTCAGGCTGGCGAGTATGAAAATCTTTAAATCGATTTATCTCCGTTAATATGGCTCTAATCGAGATTTGGAGGGATTTTAGGTGTCAAAAATTTTTGTCGTACAAAAACATGTACCAACCCATAATTTTCAGGCTGGCGAGTATGAAAATCTTTAAATCGATTTATCTCCGTTAATATGGCTCTAATCGAGATTTGGAGGGATTTTAGGTGTCAAAAATTTTTGTCGTACAAAAACATGTCCCAACCCATAATTTTCAGGCTGGCGAGTATGAAAATCTTTAAATCGATTTATCTCCGTTAATATGGCTCTAATCGAGATTTGGAGGGATTTCAGGTGTCAAAAAAATTTTTCGTACAAAAACATGTCCCAACCCATAATTTTCAGGCTGGTGGGTATGAAAATCTTTAAATCGATTTATCTCCGTTAATATGGCTCTAATCGAGATTTGGAGGGATTTTAGGTGTCAAAAATTTTTGTCGTACAAAAACATGTACCAACCCATAATTTTCAGGCTGGCGAGTATGAAAATCTTTAAATCGATTTATCTCCGTTAATATGGCTCTAATCGAGATTTGGAGGGATTTTAGGTGTCAAAAATTTTTGTCGTACAAAAACATGTCCCAACCCATAATTTTCAGGCTGGCGAGTATGAAAATCTTTAAATCGATTTATCTCCGTTAATATGGCTCTAATCGAGATTTGGAGGGATTTCAGGTGTCAAAAAAATTTTTCGTACAAAAACATGTCCCAACCCATAATTTTCAGGCTGGTGGGTATGAAAATCTTCAAATCGATTTATCTCCGTTAATATGGCTCTAATCGAGATTTGGAGGGATTTTAGGTGTCAAAAATTTTTGTCGTACAAAAACATGACCCAACCCATAATTTTCAGACTGGCGAGTATGAAAATCTTTAAATCGATTTATCTCCGTTAATATGGCTCTAATCGAGATTTGGAGGGATTTTAGGTGTCAAAAATTTTTGTCGTACAAAAACATGACCCAACCCATAATTTTCAGACTGGCGAGTATGAAAATCTTTAAATCGATTTATCTCCGTTAATATGGCTCTAATCGAGATTTGGAGGGATTTTAGGTGTCAAAAATTTTTGTCGTACAAAAACATGACCCAACCCATAATTTTCAGACTGGCGAGTATGAAAATCTTTAAATCGATTTATCTCCGTTAATATGGCTCTAATCGAGATTTGGAGGGATTTTAGGTGTCAAAAATTTTTGTCGTACAAAAACATGTCCCAACCCATAATTTTCAGGCTGGCGAGTATGAAAATCTTTAAATCGATTTATCTCCGTTAATATGGCTCTAATCGAGATTTGGAGGGATTTTAGGTGTCAAAAAAATTTTTCGTACAAAAACATGTCCCAACCCATAATTTTCAGGCTGGTGGGTATGAAAATCTTTAAATCGATTTATCTCCGTTAATATGGCTCTAATCGAGATTTGGAGGGATTTTAGGTGTCAAAAATTTTTGTCGTACAAAAACATGACCCAACCCATAATTTTCAGGCTGGCGAGTATGAAAATCTTTAAATCGATTTATCTCCGTTAATATGGCTCTAATCGAGATTTGGAGGGATTTTAGGTGTCAAAAATTTTTGTCGTACAAAAACATGTCCCAACCCATAATTTTCAGGCTGGCGAGTATGAAAATCTTTAAATCGATTTATCTCCGTTAATATGGCTCTAATCGAGATTTGGAGGGATTTCAGGTGTCAAAAAAATTTTTCGTACAAAAACATGTCGCAACCCATAATTTTCAGGCTGGTGGGTATGAAAATCTTTAAATCGATTTATCTCCGTTAATATGGCTCTAATCGAGATTTGGAGGGATTTTAGGTGTCAAAAATTTTTGTCGTACAAAAACATGACCCAACCCATAATTTTCAGACTGGCGAGTATGAAAATCTTTAAATCGATTTATCTCCGTTAATATGGCTCTAATCGAGATTTGGAGGGATTTTAGGTGTCAAAAATTTTTGTCGTACAAAAACATGACCCAACCCATAATTTTCAGACTGGCGAGTATGAAAATCTTTAAATCGATTTATCTCCGTTAATATGGCTCTAATCGAGATTTGGAGGGATTTTAGGTGTCAAAAATTTTTGTCGTACAAAAACATGTCCCAACCCATAATTTTCAGGCTGGCGAGTATGAAAATCTTTAAATCGATTTATCTCCGTTAATATGGCTCTAATCGAGATTTGGAGGGATTTTAGGTGTCAAAAAAAATTTTCGTACAAAAACATGTCCCAACCCATAATTTTCAGGCTGGTGGGTATGAAAATCTTTAAATCGATTTATCTCCGTTAATATGGCTCTAATCGAGATTTGGAGGGATTTTAGGTGTCAAAAATTTTTGTCGTACAAAAACATGACCCAACCCATAATTTTCAGGCTGGCGAGTATGAAAATCTTTAAATCGATTTATCTCCGTTAATATGGCTCTAATCGAGATTTGGAGGGATTTTAGGTGTCAAAAATTTTTGTCGTACAAAAACATGACCCAACCCATAATTTTCAGACTGGCGAGTATGAAAATCTTTAAATCGATTTATCTCCGTTAATATGGCTCTAATCGAGATTTGGAGGGATTTTAGGTGTCAAAAATTTTTGTCGTACAAAAACATGTCCCAACCCATAATTTTCAGGCTGGCGAGTATGAAAATCTTTAAATCGATTTATCTCCGTTAATATGGCTCTAATCGAGATTTGGAGGGATTTTAGGTGTCAAAAAAATTTTTCGTACAAAAACATGTCCCAACCCATAATTTTCAGGCTGGTGGGTATGAAAATCTTTAAATCGATTTATCTCCGTTAATATGGCTCTAATCGAGATTTGGAGGGATTTTAGGTGTCAAAAATTTTTGTCGTACAAAAACATGACCCAACCCATAATTTTCAGGCTGGCGAGTATGAAAATCTTTAAATCGATTTATCTCCGTTAATATGGCTCTAATCGAGATTTGGAGGGATTTTAGGTGTCAAAAATTTTTGTCGTACAAAAACATGTACCAACCCATAATTTTCAGGCTGGCGAGTATGAAAATCTTTAAATCGATTTATCTCCGTTAATATGGCTCTAATCGAGATTTGGAGGGATTTTAGGTGTCAAAAATTTTTGTCGTACAAAAACATGTCCCAACCCATAATTTTCAGGCTGGCGAGTATGAAAATCTTTAAATCGATATATCTCCGTTAATATGGCTCTAATCGAGATTTGGAGGGATTTCAGGTGTCAAAAAAATTTTTCGTACAAAAACATGTCCCAACCCATAATTTTCAGGCTGGTGGGTATGAAAATCTTTAAATCGATTTATCTCCGTTAATATGGCTCTAATCGAGATTTGGAGGGATTTTAGGTGTCAAAAATTTTTGTCGTACAAAAACATGTCCCAACCCATAATTTTCAGGCTGGCGAGTATGAAAATCTTTAAATCGATTTATCTCCGTTAATATGGCTCTAATCGAGATTTGGAGGGATTTTAGGTGTCAAAAATTTTTGTCGTACAAAAACATGTCTCAACCCATAATTTTCAGACTGGCGAGTATGAAAATCTTTAAATCGATTTATCTCCGTTAATATGGCTCTAATCGAGATTTGGAGGGATTTTAGGTGTCAAAAATTTTTGTCGTACAAAAACATGACCCAACCCATAATTTTCAGGCTGGCGAGTATGAAAATCTTTAAATCGATTTATCTCCGTTAATATGGCTCTAATCGAGATTTGGAGGGATTTAAGGTGTCAAAAAAAATTTTCGTACAAAAACATGTCCCAACCCATAATTTTCAGGCTGGTGGGTATGAAAATCTTTAAATCGATTTATCTCCGTTAATATGGCTCTAATCGAGATTTGGAGGGATTTTAGGTGTCAAAAATTTTTGTCGTACAAAAACATGACCCAACCCATAATTTTCAGACTGGCGAGTATGAAAATCTTTAAATCGATTTATCTCCGTTAATATGGCTCTAATCGAGATTTGGAGGGATTTTAGGTGTCAAAAATTTTTGTCGTACAAAAACATGACCCAACCCATAATTTTCAGACTGGCGAGTATGAAAATCTTTAAATCGATTTATCTCCGTTAATATGGCTCTAATCGAGATTTGGAGGGATTTTAGGTGTCAAAAATTTTTGTCGTACAAAAACATGTCCCAACCCATAATTTTCAGGCTGGCGAGTATGAAAATCTTTAAATCGATTTATCTCCGTTAATATGGCTCTAATCGAGATTTGGAGGGATTTTAGGTGTCAAAAAAAATTTTCGTACAAAAACATGTCCCAACCCATAATTTTCAGGCTGGTGGGTATGAAAATCTTTAAATCGATTTATCTCCGTTAATATGGCTCTAATCGAGATTTGGAGGGATTTTAGGTGTCAAAAATTTTTGTCGTACAAAAACATGACCCAACCCATAATTTTCAGGCTGGCGAGTATGAAAATCTTTAAATCGATTTATCTCCGTTAATATGGCTCTAATCGAGATTTGGAGGGATTTTAGGTGTCAAAAATTTTTGTCGTACAAAAACATGACCCAACCCATAATTTTCAGGCTGGTGGGTATGAAAATCTTTAAATCGATTTATCTCCGTTAATATGGCTCTAATCGAGATTTGGAGGGATTTTAGGTGTCAAAAATTTTTGTCGTACAAAAACATGACCCAACCCATAATTTTCAGACTGGCGAGTATGAAAATCTTTAAATCGATTTATCTCCGTTAATATGGCTCTAATCGAGATTTGGAGGGATTTTAGGTGTCAAAAATTTTTGTCGTACAAAAACATGACCCAACCCATAATTTTCAGACTGGCGAGTATGAAAATCTTTAAATCGATTTATCTCCGTTAATATGGCTCTAATCGAGATTTGGAGGGATTTTAGGTGTCAAAAATTTTTGTCGTACAAAAACATGTCCCAACCCATAATTTTCAGGCTGGCGAGTATGAAAATCTTTAAATCGATTTATCTCCGTTAATATGGCTCTAATCGAGATTTGGAGGGATTTTAGGTGTCAAAAAAAATTTTCGTACAAAAACCGTACAAAAACATGTCCCAACCCATAATTTTCAGGCTGGTGGGTATGAAAATCTTTAAATCGATTTATCTCCGTTAATATGGCTCTAATCGAGATTTGGAGGGATTTTAGGTGTCAAAAATTTTTGTCGTACAAAAACATGACCCAACCCATAATTTTCAGGCTGGCGAGTATGAAAATCTTTAAATCGATTTATCTCCGTTAATATGGCTCTAATCGAGATTTGGAGGGATTTTAGGTGTCAAAAATTTTTGTCGTACAAAAACATGACCCAACCCATAATTTTCAGACTGGCGAGTATGAAAATCTTTAAATCGATTTATCTCCGTTAATATGGCTCTAATCGAGATTTGGAGGGATTTTAGGTGTCAAAAATTTTTGTCGTACAAAAACATGTCCCAACCCATAATTTTCAGGCTGGCGAGTATGAAAATCTTTAAATCGATTTATCTCCGTTAATATGGCTCGAATCGAGATTTGGAGGGATTTTAGGTGTCAAAAAAATTTTTCGTACAAAAACATGTCCCAACCCATAATTTTCAGGCTGGTGGGTATGAAAATCTTTAAATCGATTTATCTCCGTTAATATGGCTCTAATCGAGATTTGGAGGGATTTTAGGTGTCAAAAATTTTTGTCGTACAAAAACATGACCCAACCCATAATTTTCAGGCTGGCGAGTATGAAAATCTTTAAATCGATTTATCTCCGTTAATATGGCTCTAATCGAGATTTGGAGGGATTTTAGGTGTCAAAAATTTTTGTCGTACAAAAACATGTACCAACCCATAATTTTCAGGCTGGCGAGTATGAAAATCTTTAAATCGATTTATCTCCGTTAATATGGCTCTAATCGAGATTTGGAGGGATTTTAGGTGTCAAAAATTTTTGTCGTACAAAAACATGTCCCAACCCATAATTTTCAGGCTGGCGAGTATGAAAATCTTTAAATCGATATATCTCCGTTAATATGGCTCTAATCGAGATTTGGAGGGATTTCAGGTGTCAAAAAAATTTTTCGTACAAAAACATGTCCCAACCCATAATTTTCAGGCTGGTGGGTATGAAAATCTTTAAATCGATTTATCTCCGTTAATATGGCTCTAATCGAGATTTGGAGGGATTTTAGGTGTCAAAAATTTTTGTCGTACAAAAACATGTCCCAACCCATAATTTTCAGGCTGGCGAGTATGAAAATCTTTAAATCGATTTATCTCCGTTAATATGGCTCTAATCGAGATTTGGAGGGATTTTAGGTGTCAAAAATTTTTGTCGTACAAAAACATGTCTCAACCCATAATTTTCAGACTGGCGAGTATGAAAATCTTTAAATCGATTTATCTCCGTTAATATGGCTCTAATCGAGATTTGGAGGGATTTTAGGTGTCAAAAATTTTTGTCGTACAAAAACATGACCCAACCCATAATTTTCAGGCTGGCGAGTATGAAAATCTTTAAATCGATTTATCTCCGTTAATATGGCTCTAATCGAGATTTGGAGGGATTTAAGGTGTCAAAAAAAATTTTCGTACAAAAACATGTCCCAACCCATAATTTTCAGGCTGGTGGGTATGAAAATCTTTAAATCGATTTATCTCCGTTAATATGGCTCTAATCGAGATTTGGAGGGATTTTAGGTGTCAAAAATTTTTGTCGTACAAAAACATGACCCAACCCATAATTTTCAGACTGGCGAGTATGAAAATCTTTAAATCGATTTATCTCCGTTAATATGGCTCTAATCGAGATTTGGAGGGATTTTAGGTGTCAAAAATTTTTGTCGTACAAAAACATGACCCAACCCATAATTTTCAGACTGGCGAGTATGAAAATCTTTAAATCGATTTATCTCCGTTAATATGGCTCTAATCGAGATTTGGAGGGATTTTAGGTGTCAAAAATTTTTGTCGTACAAAAACATGTCCCAACCCATAATTTTCAGGCTGGCGAGTATGAAAATCTTTAAATCGATTTATCTCCGTTAATATGGCTCTAATCGAGATTTGGAGGGATTTTAGGTGTCAAAAAAAATTTTCGTACAAAAACATGTCCCAACCCATAATTTTCAGGCTGGTGGGTATGAAAATCTTTAAATCGATTTATCTCCGTTAATATGGCTCTAATCGAGATTTGGAGGGATTTTAGGTGTCAAAAATTTTTGTCGTACAAAAACATGACCCAACCCATAATTTTCAGGCTGGCGAGTATGAAAATCTTTAAATCGATTTATCTCCGTTAATATGGCTCTAATCGAGATTTGGAGGGATTTCAGGTGTCAAAAAAATTTTTCGTACAAAAACATGTCCCAACCCATAATTTTCAGGCTGGTGGGTATGAAAATCTTTAAATCGATTTATCTCCGTTAATATGGCTCTAATCGAGATTTGGAGGGATTTTAGGTGTCAAAAATTTTTGTCGTACAAAAACATGACCCAACCCATAATTTTCAGACTGGCGAGTATGAAAATCTTTAAATCGATTTATCTCCGTTAATATGGCTCTAATCGAGATTTGGAGGGATTTTAGGTGTCAAAAATTTTTGTCGTACAAAAACATGACCCAACCCATAATTTTCAGACTGGCGAGTATGAAAATCTTTAAATCGATTTATCTCCGTTAATATGGCTCTAATCGAGATTTGGAGGGATTTTAGGTGTCAAAAATTTTTGTCGTACAAAAACATGTCCCAACCCATAATTTTCAGGCTGGCGAGTATGAAAATCTTTAAATCGATTTATCTCCGTTAATATGGCTCTAATCGAGATTTGGAGGGATTTTAGGTGTCAAAAAAAATTTTCGTACAAAAACATGTCCCAACCCATAATTTTCAGGCTGGTGGGTATGAAAATCTTTAAATCGATTTATCTCCGTTAATATGGCTCTAATCGAGATTTGGAGGGATTTTAGGTGTCAAAAATTTTTGTCGTACAAAAACATGACCCAACCCATAATTTTCAGACTGGCGAGTATGAAAATCTTTAAATCGATTTATCTCCGTTAATATGGCTCTAATCGAGATTTGGAGGGATTTTAGGTGTCAAAAATTTTTGTCGTACAAAAACATGACCCAACCCATAATTTTCAGACTGGCGAGTATGAAAATCTTTAAATCGATTTATCTCCGTTAATATGGCTCTAATCGAGATTTGGAGGGATTTTAGGTGTCAAAAATTTTTGTCGTACAAAAACATGTCCCAACCCATAATTTTCAGGCTGGCGAGTATGAAAATCTTTAAATCGATTTATCTCCGTTAATATGGCTCTAATCGAGATTTGGAGGGATTTTAGGTGTCAAAAAATTTTTCGTACAAAAACATGTCCCAACCCATAATTTTCAGGCTGGTGGGTATGAAAATCTTTAAATCGATTTATCTCCGTTAATATGGCTCTAATCGAGATTTGGAGGGATTTTAGGTGTCAAAAATTTTTGTCGTACAAAAACATGTCCCAACCCATAATTTTCAGGCTGGCGAGTATGAAAATCTTTAAATCGATTTATCTCCGTTAATATGGCTCTAATCGAGATTTGGAGGGATTTTAGGTGTCAAAAATTTTTGTCGTACAAAAACATGTACCAACCCATAATTTTCAGACTGGCGAGTATGAAAATCTTTAAATCGATTTATCTCCGTTAATATGGCTCTAATCGAGATTTGGAGGGATTTTAGGTGTCAAAAATTTTTGTCGTACAAAAACATGACCCAACCCATAATTTTCAGGCTGGCGAGTATGAAAATCTTTAAATCGATTTATCTCCGTTAATATGGCTCTAATCGAGATTTGGAGGGATTTTAGGTGTCAAAAATTTTTGTCGTACAAAAACATGTCCCAACCCATAATTTTCAGGCTGGCGAGTATGAAAATCTTTAAATCGATTTATCTCCGTTAATATGGCTCTAATCGAGATTTGGAGGGATTTTAGGTGTCAAAAATTTTTGTCGTACAAAAACATGTCCCAACCCATAATTTTCAGGCTGGCGAGTATGAAAATCTTTAAATCGATTTATCTCCGTTAATATGGCTCTAATCGAGATTTGGAGGGATTTTAGGTGTCAAAAAAATTTTTCGTACAAAACATGTCCCAACCCATAATTTTCAGGCTGGTGGGTATGAAAATCTTTAAATCGATTTATCTCCGTTAATATGGCTCTAATCGAGATTTGGAGGGATTTTAGGTGTCAAAAATTTTTGTCGTACAAAAACATGTCCCAACCCATAATTTTCAGGCTGGCGAGTATGAAAATCTTTAAATCGATTTATCTCCGTTAATATGGCTCTAATCGAGATTTGGAGGGATTTTAGGTGTCAAAAATTTTTGTCGTACAAAAACATGTCCCAACCCATAATTTTCAGGCTGGCGAGTATGAAAATCTTTAAATCGATTTATCTCCGTTAATATGGCTCTAATCGAGATTTGGAGGGATTTTAGGTGTCAAAAAAATTTTTCGTACAAAAACATGTCCCAACCCATAATTTTCAGGCTGGTGGGTATGAAAATCTTTAAATCGATTTATCTCCGTTAATATGGCTCTAATCGAGATTTGGAGGGATTTTAGGTGTCAAAAATTTTTGTCGTACAAAAACATGTCCCAACCCATAATTTTCAGGCTGGCGAGTATGAAAATCTTTAAATCGATTTATCTCCGTTAATATGGCTCTAATCGAGATTTGGAGGGATTTTAGGTGTCAAAAATTTTTGTCGTACAAAAACATGTCCCAACCCATAATTTTCAGGCTGGCGAGTATGAAAATCTTTAAATCGATTTATCTCCGTTAATATGGCTCTAATCGAGATTTGGAGGGATTTTAGGTGTCAAAAAAATTTTTCGTACAAAAACATGTCCCAACCCATAATTTTCAGGCTGGTGGGTATGAAAATCTTTAAATCGATTTATCTCCGTTAATATGGCTCTAATCGAGATTTGGAGGGATTTTAGGTGTCAAAAATTTTTGTCGTACAAAAACATGTCCCAACCCATAATTTTCAGGCTGGCGAGTATGAAAATCTTTAAATCGATTTATCTCCGTTAATATGGCTCTAATCGAGATTTGGAGGGATTTTAGGTGTCAAAAATTTTTGTCGTACAAAAACATGTACCAACCCATAATTTTCAGACTGGCGAGTATGAAAATCTTTAAATCGATTTATCTCCGTTAATATGGCTCTAATCGAGATTTGGAGGGATTTTAGGTGTCAAAAATTTTTGTCGTACAAAAACATGACCCAACCCATAATTTTCAGGCTGGCGAGTATGAAAATCTTTAAATCGATTATCTCCGTTAATATGGCTCTAATCGAGATTTGGAGGGATTTTAGGTGTCAAAAATTTTTGTCGTACAAAAACATGTCCCAACCCATAATTTTCAGGCTGGCGAGTATGAAAATCTTTAAATCGATTTATCTCCGTTAATATGGCTCTAATCGAGATTTGGAGGGATTTTAGGTGTCAAAAAAATTTTCGTACAAAAACATGTCCCAACCCATAATTTTCAGGCTGGTGGGTATGAAAATCTTTAAATCGATTTATCTCCGTTAATATGGCTCTAATCGAGATTTGGAGGGATTTTAGGTGTCAAAAATTTTTGTCGTACAAAAACATGACCCAACCCATAATTTTCAGGCTGGCGAGTATGAAAATCTTTAAATCGATTTATCTCCGTTAATATGGCTCTAATCGAGATTTGGAGGGATTTCAGGTGTCAAAAAAATTTTTCGTACAAAAACATGTCCCAACCCATAATTTTCAGGCTGGCGAGTATGAAAATCTTTAAATCGATTTATCTCCGTTAATATGGCTCTAATCGAGATTTGGAGGGATTTTAGGTGTCAAAAATTTTTGTCGTACAAAAACATGTACCAACCCATAATTTTCAGACTGGCGAGTATGAAAATCTTTAAATCGATTTATCTCCGTTAATATGGCTCTAATCGAGATTTGGAGGGATTTTAGGTGTCAAAAATTTTTGTCGTACAAAAACATGACCCAACCCATAATTTTCAGGCTGGCGAGTATGAAAATCTTTAAATCGATTTATCTCCGTTAATATGGCTCTAATCGAGATTTGGAGGGATTTTAGGTGTCAAAAATTTTTGTCGTACAAAAACATGTCCCAACCCATAATTTTCAGGCTGGCGAGTATGAAAATCTTTAAATCGATTTATCTCCGTTAATATGGCTCTAATCGAGATTTGGAGGGATTTTAGGTGTCAAAAAAAATTTTCGTACAAAAACATGTCCCAACCCATAATTTTCAGGCTGGTGGGTATGAAAATCTTTAAATCGATTTATCTCCGTTAATATGGCTCTAATCGAGATTTGGAGGGATTTTAGGTGTCAAAAATTTTTGTCGTACAAAAACATGTACCAACCCATAATTTTCAGACTGGCGAGTATGAAAATCTTTAAATCGATTTATCTCCGTTAATATGGCTCTAATCGAGATTTGGAGGGATTTTAGGTGTCAAAAATTTTTGTCGTACAAAAACATGACCCAACCCATAATTTTCAGGCTGGCGAGTATGAAAATCTTTAAATCGATTTATCTCCGTTAATATGGCTCTAATCGAGATTTGGAGGGATTTCAGGTGTCAAAAAAATTTTCGTACAAAAACATGTCCCAACCCATAATTTTCAGGCTGGCGAGTATGAAAATCTTTAAATCGATTTATCTCCGTTAATATGGCTCTAATCGAGATTTGGAGGGATTTTAGGTGTCAAAAATTTTTGTCGTACAAAAACATGTACCAACCCATAATTTTCAGACTGGCGAGTATGAAAATCTTTAAATCGATTTATCTCCGTTAATATGGCTCTAATCGAGATTTGGAGGGATTTTAGGTGTCAAAAATTTTTGTCGTACAAAAACATGACCCAACCCATAATTTTCAGGCTGGCGAGTATGAAAATCTTTAAATCGATTTATCTCCGTTAATATGGCTCTAATCGAGATTTGGAGGGATTTTAGGTGTCAAAAATTTTTGTCGTACAAAAACATGTCCCAACCCATAATTTTCAGGCTGGCGAGTATGAAAATCTTTAAATCGATTTATCTCCGTTAATATGGCTCTAATCGAGATTTGGAGGGATTTTAGGTGTCAAAAAAAATTTTTCGTACAAAAACATGTCCCAACCCATAATTTTCAGGCTGGTGGGTATGAAAATCTTTAAATCGATTTATCTCCGTTAATATGGCTCTAATCGAGATTTGGAGGGATTTTAGGTGTCAAAAATTTTTGTCGTACAAAAACATGACCCAACCCATAATTTTCAGGCTGGCGAGTATGAAAATCTTTAAATCGATTTATCTCCGTTAATATGGCTCTAATCGAGATTTGGAGGGATTTTAGGTGTCAAAAATTTTTGTCGTACAAAAACATGACCCAACCCATAATTTTCAGACTGGCGAGTATGAAAATCTTTAAATCGATTTATCTCCGTTAATATGGCTCTAATCGAGATTTGGAGGGATTTTAGGTGTCAAAAATTTTTGTCGTACAAAAACATGTCCCAACCCATAATTTTCAGGCTGGCGAGTATGAAAATCTTTAAATCGATTTATCTCCGTTAATATGGCTCTAATCGAGATTTGGAGGGATTTTAGGTGTCAAAAAAATTTTTCGTACAAAAACATGTCCCAACCCATAATTTTCAGGCTGGTGGGTATGAAAATCTTTAAATCGATTTATCTCCGTTAATATGGCTCTAATCGAGATTTGGAGGGATTTTAGGTGTCAAAAATTTTTGTCGTACAAAAACATGTCCCAACCCATAATTTTCAGGCTGGCGAGTATGAAAATCTTTAAATCGATTTATCTCCGTTAATATGGCTCTAATCGAGATTTGGAGGGATTTTAGGTGTCAAAAATTTTTGTCGTACAAAAACATGTACCAACCCATAATTTTCAGACTGGCGAGTATGAAAATCTTTAAATCGATTTATCTCCGTTAATATGGCTCTAATCGAGATTTGGAGGGATTTTAGGTGTCAAAAATTTTTGTCGTACAAAAACATGACCCAACCCATAATTTTCAGGCTGGCGAGTATGAAAATCTTTAAATCGATTTATCTCCGTTAATATGGCTCTAATCGAGATTTGGAGGGATTTTAGGTGTCAAAAATTTTTGTCGTACAAAAACATGTCCCAACCCATAATTTTCAGGCTGGCGAGTATGAAAATCTTTAAATCGATTTATCTCCGTTAATATGGCTCTAATCGAGATTTGGAGGGATTTTAGGTGTCAAAAATTTTTGTCGTACAAAAACATGTCCCAACCCATAATTTTCAGGCTGGCGAGTATGAAAATCTTTAAATCGATTTATCTCCGTTAATATGGCTCTAATCGAGATTTGGAGGGATTTTAGGTGTCAAAAAAATTTTTTCGTACAAAAACATGTCCCAACCCATAATTTTCAGGCTGGTGGGTATGAAAATCTTTAAATCGATTTATCTCCGTTAATATGGCTCTAATCGAGATTTGGAGGGATTTTAGGTGTCAAAAATTTTTGTCGTACAAAAACATGTCCCAACCCATAATTTTCAGGCTGGCGAGTATGAAAATCTTTAAATCGATTTATCTCCGTTAATATGGCTCTAATCGAGATTTGGAGGGATTTTAGGTGTCAAAAATTTTTGTCGTACAAAAACATGTCCCAACCCATAATTTTCAGGCTGGCGAGTATGAAAATCTTTAAATCGATTTATCTCCGTTAATATGGCTCTAATCGAGATTTGGAGGGATTTTAGGTGTCAAAAAATTTTTCGTACAAAAACATGTCCCAACCCATAATTTTCAGGCTGGTGGGTATGAAAATCTTTAAATCGATTTATCTCCGTTAATATGGCTCTAATCGAGATTTGGAGGGATTTTAGGTGTCAAAAATTTTTGTCGTACAAAAACATGTCCCAACCCATAATTTTCAGGCTGGCGAGTATGAAAATCTTTAAATCGATTTATCTCCGTTAATATGGCTCTAATCGAGATTTGGAGGGATTTTAGGTGTCAAAAATTTTTGTCGTACAAAAACATGTCCCAACCCATAATTTTCAGGCTGGCGAGTATGAAAATCTTTAAATCGATTTATCTCCGTTAATATGGCTCTAATCGAGATTTGGAGGGATTTTAGGTGTCAAAAAAATTTTGTCGTACAAAAACATGTCCCAACCCATAATTTTCAGGCTGGTGGGTATGAAAATCTTTAAATCGATTTATCTCCGTTAATATGGCTCTAATCGAGATTTGGAGGGATTTTAGGTGTCAAAAATTTTTGTCGTACAAAAACATGTCCCAACCCATAATTTTCAGGCTGGCGAGTATGAAAATCTTTAAATCGATTTATCTCCGTTAATATGGCTCTAATCGAGATTTGGAGGGATTTTAGGTGTCAAAAATTTTTGTCGTACAAAAACATGTCCCAACCCATAATTTTCAGGCTGGCGAGTATGAAAAATCTTTAAATCGATTTATCTCCGTTAATATGGCTCTAATCGAGATTTGGAGGGATTTTAGGTGTCAAAAAATTTTTGTCGTACAAAAACATGTCCCAACCCATAATTTTCAGGCTGGCGAGTATGAAAATCTTTAAATCGATTTATCTCCGTTAATATGGCTCTAATCGAGATTTGGAGGGATTTTAGGTGTCAAAAATTTTTGTCGTACAAAAACATGTCCCAACCCATAATTTTCAGGCTGGCGAGTATGAAAATCTTTAAATCGATTTATCTCCGTTAATATGGCTCTAATCGAGATTTGGAGGGATTTTAGGTGTCAAAAATTTTTGTCGTACAAAAACATGTCCCAACCCATAATTTTCAGGCTGGCGAGTATGAAAATCTTTAAATCGATTTATCTCCGTTAATATGGCTCTAATCGAGATTTGGAGGGATTTTAGGTGTCAAAAAAATTTTTCGTACAAAAACATGTCCCAACCCATAATTTTCAGGCTGGTGGGTATGAAAATCTTTAAATCGATTTATCTCCGTTAATATGGCTCTAATCGAGATTTGGAGGGATTTTAGGTGTCAAAAATTTTTGTCGTACAAAAACATGTCCCAACCCATAATTTTCAGGCTGGCGAGTATGAAAATCTTTAAATCGATTTATCTCCGTTAATATGGCTCTAATCGAGATTTGGAGGGATTTTAGGTGTCAAAAATTTTTGTCGTACAAAAACATGTCCCAACCCATAATTTTCAGGCTGGCGAGTATGAAAATCTTTAAATCGATTTATCTCCGTTAATATGGCTCTAATCGAGATTTGGAGGGATTTTAGGTGTCAAAAATTTTTGTCGTACAAAAACATGACCCAACCCATAATTTTCAGGCTGGTGGGTATGAAAATCTTTAAATCGATTTATCTCCGTTAATATGGCTCTAATCGAGATTTGGAGGGATTTTAGGTGTCAAAAATTTTTGTCGTACAAAAACATGTCCCAACCCATAATTTTCAGGCTGGCGAGTATGAAAATCTTTAAATCGATTTATCTCCGTTAATATGGCTCTAATCGAGATTTGGAGGGATTTTAGGTGTCAAAAATTTTTGTCGTACAAAAACATGTCCCAACCCATAATTTTCAGACTGGCGAGTATGAAAATCTTTAAATCGATTTATCTCCGTTAATATGGCTCTAATCGAGATTTGGAGGGATTTTAGGTGTCAAAAATTTTTGTCGTACAAAAACATGACCCAACCCATAATTTTCAGGCTGGCGAGTATGAAAATCTTTAAATCGATTTATCTCCGTTAATATGGCTCTAATCGAGATTTGGAGGGATTTTAGGTGTCAAAAAAATTTTTCGTACAAAAACATGTCCCAACCCATAATTTTCAGGCTGGTGGGTATGAAAATCTTTAAATCGATTTATCTCCGTTAATATGGCTCTAATCGAGATTTGGAGGGATTTTAGGTGTCAAAAATTTTTGTCGTACAAAAACATGTCCCAACCCATAATTTTCAGGCTGGCGAGTATGAAAATCTTTAAATCGATTTATCTCCGTTAATATGGCTCTAATCGAGATTTGGAGGGATTTTAGGTGTCAAAAATTTTTGTCGTACAAAAACATGTCCCAACCCATAATTTTCAGGCTGGCGAGTATGAAAATCTTTAAATCGATTTATCTCCGTTAATATGGCTCTAATCGAGATTTGGAGGGATTTTAGGTGTCAAAAAAATTTTTCGTACAAAAACATGTCCCAACCCATAATTTTCAGGCTGGTGAGTATGAAAATCTTTAAATCGATTTATCTCCGTTAATATGGCTCTAATCGAGATTTGGAGGGATTTTAGGTGTCAAAAATTTTTGTCGTACAAAAACATGTCCCAACCCATAATTTTCAGGCTGGCGAGTATGAAAATCTTTAAATCGATTTATCTCCGTTAATATGGCTCTAATCGAGATTTGGAGGGATTTTAGGTGTCAAAAATTTTTGTCGTACAAAAACATGTCCCAACCCATAATTTTCAGGCTGGTGGGTATGAAAATCTTTAAATCGATTTATCTCCGTTAATATGGCTCTAATCGAGATTTGGAGGGATTTTAGGTGTCAAAAATTTTTTGTCGTACAAAAACATGACCCAACCCATAATTTTCAGGCTGGCGAGTATGAAAATCTTTAAATCGATTTATCTCCGTTAATATGGCTCTAATCGAGATTTGGAGGGATTTTAGGTGTCAAAAATTTTTGTCGTACAAAAACATGACCCAACCCATAATTTTCAGACTGGCGAGTATGAAAATCTTTAAATCGATTTATCTCCGTTAATATGGCTCTAATCGAGATTTGGAGGGATTTTAGGTGTCAAAAATTTTTGTCGTACAAAAACATGACCCAACCCATAATTTTCAGACTGGCGAGTATGAAAATCTTTAAATCGATTTATCTCCGTTAATATGGCTCTAATCGAGATTTGGAGGGATTTTAGGTGTCAAAAATTTTTGTCGTACAAAAACATGTCCCAACCCATAATTTTCAGGCTGGCGAGTATGAAAATCTTTAAATCGATTTATCTCCGTTAATATGGCTCTAATCGAGATTTGGAGGGATTTTAGGTGTCAAAAAAATTTTTCGTACAAAAACATGTCCCAACCCATAATTTTCAGGCTGGTGGGTATGAAAATCTTTAAATCGATTTATCTCCGTTAATATGGCTCTAATCGAGATTTGGAGGGATTTTAGGTGTCAAAAATTTTTGTCGTACAAAAACATGACCCAACCCATAATTTTCAGGCTGGCGAGTATGAAAATCTTTAAATCGATTTATCTCCGTTAATATGGCTCTAATCGAGATTTGGAGGGATTTTAGGTGTCAAAAATTTTTGTCGTACAAAAACATGTACCCAACCCATAATTTTCAGGCTGGCGAGTATGAAAATCTTTAAATCGATTTATCTCCGTTAATATGGCTCTAATCGAGATTTGGAGGGATTTCAGGTGTCAAAAAAATTTTTCGTACAAAAACATGTACCAACCCATAATTTTCAGACTGGCGAGTATGAAAATCTTTAAATCGATTTATCTCCGTTAATATGGCTCTAATCGAGATTTGGAGGGATTTTAGGTGTCAAAAATTTTTGTCGTACAAAAACATGTCCCAACCCATAATTTTCAGGCTGGCGAGTATGAAAATCTTTAAATCGATTTATCTCCGTTAATATGGCTCTAATCGAGATTTGGAGGGATTTTAGGTGTCAAAAAATTTTGTCGTACAAAAACATGTCCCAACCCATAATTTTCAGGCTGGTGGGTATGAAAATCTTTAAATCGATTTATCTCCGTTAATATGGCTCTAATCGAGATTTGGAGGGATTTTAGGTGTCAAAAATTTTTGTCGTACAAAAACATGACCCAACCCATAATTTTCAGGCTGGCGAGTATGAAAATCTTTAAATCGATTTATCTCCGTTAATATGGCTCTAATCGAGATTTGGAGGGATTTTAGGTGTCAAAAATTTTTGTCGTACAAAAACATGACCCAACCCATAATTTTCAGACTGGCGAGTATGAAAAT